>NC_134889.1:34015867-34035867 GCF_041734735.1 Babylonia areolata
GTTTATCGTCTCATCCGAATGATGACCAGATGCTGAGTACCTCTGTTTATCGTCTCATCCGAATGACCAGATGCTGAGTATCTCTGTTTATTGTCTCATCCGAATGATGACCAGATGCTGAGTACCTCTGTTTATTGTCTCATCAGAATGACCAGATGCTGAGTATCTCTGTTTATTGTCTCATCCGAATGATGACCAGATGCTGAGTACCTCTGTTTATTGTCTCATCCGAATGATGACCAGATGCTGAGTACCTCTGTTTATTGTCTCATCAGAATGACCAGATGCTGAGTACCTCTGTTTACCGTCTCATCCGAATGATGACCAGATGCTGAGTACCTCTGTTTATTGTCTCATCCAAATGATGACCAGATGCTGAGTACCTCTGTTTATCGTCTCATCCGAATGATGACCAGATGCTGAGTATCTCTGTTTATCGTCTCATCCGAATGATGACCAGATGCTGAGTATCTCTGTTTATTGTCTCAACCAAATGATGACCAGATGCTGAGTATCTCTGTTTATTGTCTCATCCGAATGATGACCAGATGCTGAGTATCTCTGTTTATTGTCTCATCCGAATGACCAGATGCTGAGTACCTCTGATTATTGTCTCATCCGAATGATGACCAGATGCTGAGTACCTCTGTTTATCGTCTCATCCGAATGATGATCATATGCTGAGTACCCCTGTTTATTGTCTCATCAGAATGACCAGATGCTGAGTACCTCTGTTTATCGTCTCATCCGAATGATGACCAGATGCTGAGTACCTCTGTTTATTGTCTCATCCGAATGATGACCAGATGCTGAGTACCTCTGTTTATTGTCTCATCCGAATGATGACCAGATGCTGAGTACCTCTGTTTATTGTCTCATCCGAATGATGACCAGATGCTGAGTACCTCTGATTATTGTCTCATCCGAATGATGACCAGATGCTGAGTACCTCTGATTATCGTCTCATCCGAATGATGACCAGATGCTGAGTACCTCTGTTTTTTGTCTCATCCGAACGATGACCAGATGCTCAGTACCTCTGATTATTGTCTCATCCGAATGATGACCAGATGCTGAGTACCTCTGTTTTTTGTCTCATCCGAACGATGACCAGATGCTCAGTACCTCTGATTATTGTCTCATCCGAATGATGACCAGATGCTGAGTACCTCTGTTTATTGTCTCATCCGAATGATGACCAGATGCTGAGTACCTCTGTTTATCGTCTCATCCGAATGATGACCAGATGCTGAGTACCCCTGTTTATCGTCTCATCCGAATGATGACCAGATGCTGAGTACCTCTGTTTATCGTCTCATCCGAATGATGACCAGATGCTGAGTACCCCTGTTTATCGTCTCATCCGAATGATGACCAGATGCTGAGTACCCCTGTTTATCGTCTCATCCGAATGATGACCAGATGCTCAGTACCTCTGTTTATTGTCTCATCCGAATGATGATCAGATGCTGAGTACCTCTGTTTATCGTCTCATCCGAATGATGACCAGATGCTGAGTACCTCTGTTTATTGTCTCATCCGAATGATGACCAGATGCTGAGCACCTCTGTTTATTGTCTCATCCGAATGATGACCAGATGCTGAGTACCCCTGTTTATCGTCTCATCCGAATGATGACCAGATGCTGAGTACCCCTGTTTATCGTCTCATCCGAATGATGACCAGATGCTCAGTACCTCTGTTTATTGTCTCATCCGAATGATGACCAGATGCTGAGCACCTCTGTTTATTGTCTCATCCAAATGACCAGATGCTGAGTACCTCTGTTTATCGTCTCATCCGAATGATGACCAGATGCTGAGTACCCCTGTTTATCGTCTCATCCGAATGATGATCATATGCTGAGTACCTCTGTTTATCGTCTCATCCAAATGATGACCAGATGCTGAGTACCTCTGTTTATCGTCTCATCCGAATGATGATCATATGCTGAGTACCCCTGTTTATCGTCTCATCCGAATGATGACCAGATGCTGAGTACCTCTGTTTATCGTCTCATCCGAATGATGACCAGATGCTGAGTACCTCTGTTTATTGTCTCATCCGAATGATGACCAGATGCTGAGTACCTCTGTTTATTGTCTCATCAGAATGACCAGATGCTGAGTATCTCTGTTTATTGTCTCATCCGAATGATGACCAGATGCTGAGTACCTCTGTTTATTGTCTCATCCGAATGATGACCAGATGCTGAGTACCTCTGTTTATTGTCTCATCCGAATGATGACCAGATGCTGAGTACCCCTGTTTATCGTCTCATCCGAATGATGACCAGATGCTGAGTACCCCTGTTTATCGTCTCATCCGAATGATGACCAGATGCTCAGTACCTCTGTTTATTGTCTCATCCGAATGATGACCAGATGCTGAGCACCTCTGTTTATTGTCTCATCCAAATGACCAGATGCTGAGTACCTCTGTTTATCGTCTCATCCGAATGATGACCAGATGCTGAGTACCCCTGTTTATCGTCTCATCCGAATGATGATCATATGCTGAGTACCTCTGTTTATCGTCTCATCCAAATGATGACCAGATGCTGAGTACCTCTGTTTATCGTCTCATCCGAATGATGATCATATGCTGAGTACCCCTGTTTATCGTCTCATCCGAATGATGACCAGATGCTGAGTACCTCTGTTTATCGTCTCATCCGAATGATGACCAGATGCTGAGTACCTCTGTTTATTGTCTCATCCGAATGATGACCAGATGCTGAGTACCTCTGTTTATTGTCTCATCAGAATGACCAGATGCTGAGTATCTCTGTTTATTGTCTCATCCGAATGATGACCAGATGCTGAGTACCTCTGTTTATTGTCTCATCCGAATGATGACCAGATGCTGAGTACCTCTGTTTATTGTCTCATCAGAATGACCAGATGCTGAGTACCTCTGTTTACCGTCTCATCCGAATGATGACCAGATGCTGAGTACCTCTGTTTATTGTCTCATCCAAATGATGACCAGATGCTGAGTATCTCTGTTTATTGTCTCATCCGAATGATGACCAGATGCTGAGTATCTCTGTTTATTGTCTCATCCGAATGATGACCAGATGCTGAGTACCTCTGTTTATTGTCTCATCAGAATGACCAGATGCTGAGTACCTCTGTTTATTGTCTCATCCGAATGATGACCAGATGCTGAGTACCTCTGTTTATTGTCTCATCCGAATGATGACCAGATGCTGAGTACCTCTGTTTATTGTCTCATCCGAATGATGACCAGATGCTGAGTACCTCTGTTTATTGTCTCATCAGAATGACCAGATGCTGAGTACCTCTGTTTATTGTCTCATCCGAATGATGACCAGATGCTGAGTACCTCTGTTTATTGTCTCATCCGAATGATGACCAGATGCTGAGTACCTCTGTTTATTGTCTCATCCGAATGATGACCAGATGCTGAGTACCTCTGTTTATTGTCTCATCCGAATGATGACCAGATGCTGAGTACCTCTGATTATTGTCTCATCCGAATGATGACCAGATGCTGAGTACCTCTGATTATCGTCTCATCCGAATGATGACCAGATGCTGAGTACCTCTGTTTATTGTCTCATCCGAATGATGACCAGATGCTGAGTACCTCTGTTTATTGTCTCATCCGAATGATGACCAGATGCTGAGCACCTCTGTTTATTGTCTCATCCGAATGATGACCAGATGCTGAGTATCTCTGTTTATTGTCTCATCCGAATGATGACCAGATGCTGAGCACCTCTGTTTATTGTCTCATCCGAATGATGACCAGATGCTGAGTACCTCTGTTTATTGTCTCATCAGAATGACCAGGTGCTGAGTACCTCTGTTTACCGTCTCATCCGAATGATGACCAGATGCTGAGTACCTCTGTTTATTGTCTCATCCGAATGATGACCAGATGCTGAGTACCTCTGTTTATCGTCTCATCCGAATGATGACCAGATGCTGAGTACCTCTGTTTATTGTCTCATCCGAATGATGACCAGATGCTGAGTACCTCTGTTTATTGTCTCATCCGAATGATGACCAGATGCTGAGTACCTCTGATTATCGTCTCATCCGAATGACCAGATGCTGAGTACCTCTGTTTATCGTCTCATCCGAATGACCAGATGCTGAGTACCTCTGTTTATCGTCTTATCCGAATGACCAGATGCTGAGTACCTCTGTTTATCGTCTCATCCAAATGACCAGATGCTGAGTACCTCTGTTTATTGTCTCATCCGAATGATGACCAGATGCTGAGTACCTCTGTTTATTGTCTCATCCGAATGATGACCAGATGCTGAGTACCTCTGTTTATTGTCTCATCAGAATGACCAGATGCTGAGTACCTCTGTTTACCGTCTCATCCGAATGATGACCAGATGCTGAGTACCTCTGTTTATCGTCTCATCCGAATGATGACCAGATGCTGAGTACCCCTGTTTATTGTCTCATCCGAATGATGACCAGATGCTGAGTACCTCTGTTTATTGTCTCATCCGAATGATGACCAGATGCTCTCGGTTTGATTTTCCAGCCAAACTTGGGGAGAAAGGGCGAGACTGGGAATGGAACCCAGACCCTCACGAAGTGAACACTGGAATGGCAGATAAGCATCTTAGATTAACCATTCTTCCACTGCCACCTTCTTCCCAGGTCTTCAGTCGAGGACGAAGTTGGGTTTGAGCGGTGATGAATGGAGGAGAGGCACAGAGCATGGCCTGGAGGTTCCTGTGGTGGGCGCTGCGCTCACTTCCGTTCAGTTCTTGGGTCCAATCCATGGTCTATCAGTGTCACCCCTGCTGTTTTTTGTTTGTATGTTTGTTTGTCTGTTTGTTTGCTGTTGTTTGGGTGGGGTTTTTTTGTTTTTTGTTTTTTTAGTGCACGTTTAGCTGATTTAGTGAGCATATGTTTAGTGTTTTAGATCGTTGTTGTTATTTAGTATCCGATTCCAACGGGGTTTTTTCTTTCTTCTTCTTCTGTTCTTTTTTTTTTTCTTTCTTTCTTTCTTTCTTTTGTGTGTGTGTGTGTGTGTGTGTGTGTGTGTGTGTGTGTGTGTGTGTGTTGTTGTTGTTTTAACACTGATTGAAGTACGCTGTACATCAGCCTACTGTTCTGATCGAACTCGGCTGTCTTGGAGATGGTGTATATTAATGCAGGGTTGGCAGATAATGTTTCAGTATTTTCAGTCCCTGTTTTAGACAAAGAAAGACAGATACCTACACACAGACAGACGGACAGACAGACAGACAGACGGACAGACAGATAGTTGCATGGATGCATGGAGAGAGAGATAGATAAATAGAGAGATCAGTAGAGAGGTAGATGTATGGATGTATGGAGAGACAGACACACAGAGAGAGAGGGGGGGGGGGTGGATGCATGGAGATAGAGACAGAGAGAAAGAGAGAGATATAGAGAGAGATGGATGCATGGAGAGACAGAGAGACAGAGGTAGAGAGACAGAGAGAGAGAGAGAGAGAGATGGATGCATGGAGAGACAGAGAGGCAGACAGACAGACAGACAGATAGATACATACATACATATATACATACATATATACATAGATAGATACATAGATAGATAGATGAATGAATGACAGACAGACAGACAGACAGATAGATAGATAGATAGATAGATGACAAACAGCAGATAGATAGATCGATAGATAGATAGACAGACAGATGACAGACTGATAGATAGATAGATAGAAGGTAGATGACAGACATATCGATAGATAGATAGAACCTGAGAAATAAAGAGTTTTTGGGGGTGGAAAAAACCCATCTGCGTTTCGTCTCAGTCGCCCTGTGTCCTCCCCATTGACAAACCGTGCAGCACAGCTGATCAGCACAGACCGAAAGACAAAAGATGTGGGACTGAAGTGAGGGAGGGCAAGGCAAACCACGTGCAAACCACACGCGATCGAGTCGCCTGTACTCAAGTTGCTTCAGTTTGGAGCGCTGATGTCCAACTTGAAGATGGAGGATCTGTCCCGCGCGGTCTTTCATTATACAGTAACAGGACAGTAATGAATTATTTGTCGCCCCAACTGAACCCAGGCTGCCTTCACTGCACTGTATGTCTCGTGGGCCGGACGAAGAGAAGACTCAGGCAGCGTTTCAGTCCGGCTCGGTTTCTGTGCATAATTATAGTCTGCATTACAGGATCGACGACCTCATAACGACACAGACCGCCTAACACCTGACGGCACAGGATATACAATTATGACATTATAAGTAGTTCTGTTCTGTGTTCGAAGTTCGGAAGTTGCACGCAAACCACGTCTACAGTACGGAAATCAGTTGGGATATAAAAAATTTATATATATATATATATATATATATATATATATATAGAGAGAGAGAGAGAGAGAGAGAGAGAGAGAGAGAGAGAGTTTTTGGTAATGGGAGCGATGGGAGATGGTAGTGGTGGTGGATGGCAAGTTGAAAGGGATTGGGGGGGGGGGGGGGGGGATTTGACTGAAGGAAATAAGGGACTGAGGAAAAGCATGCTTTATCTGGAGACTAATTACGCTCATAATTCTTTCTTCCTTTCTTTCTATATCTATCTATTTATCTATAATGATAATATTACCATAATAATCATCATCATCATAATTATAATTAAAGGATACTTGCAATAGCACGCTCTCCAGAAATCTGCTCCAGGTGCTTTACAAAACAGGATTCTTATAAGATAATATCATTACATTAATGTTACGTACACACACCAAAATGTGACTAACAAACCACACACACACACACATATATATATATATACGCGCGCGCGTGATCAAACACTGATACGAACACACACAAATACACATTCATACACATGCATGTGCATATGCATCAATATATGTATGTGTCTGTCTATCCATCTATCCATCTATGTATCTATCTGTCAATCTATCTATCTATATCTATTTATCGAGTCACTATCTATCTATCTATCTATCTATCGAGTCACTGTCTATCTATCTATTGAGTCACTGCCGGTGACCAGTCAGATTTGCCAAAGTCAGAAAGCAGCAAACAAGAGAAACGCCCGGTCCCACTTGACTGAATCCGGCTATATCTATATAGATACTATACATTCGCTACAAGTTTGTTTTGAGCCCGCTCTTGATGTTGCCATCGGTATCAGACACCGTGACATGCACAGTAAAGTCATCGATGGTACATCAGTTGATTTATGTGGTGGTGTTACATGATGTTCCGTTTACAGTCAGTGTTGCTCACAGTCTAGGAAAAAACAACTCAGCTGGTTACGCAGAGTCAATTTTATGCTCTTCTATTTTCCCCGGTGCCACATCTCGGCCTCCATTGTCTAGAAATTTATACTGCTCTATTTTCCCACATCTCCTACATTGTCTAGAATCATGTACTCGTCTGTTTTCTCACATCTCTTACATTGTCTAGAATTCTATACTCGTCTGTTTTCTCACATCTCAGTTCTGCATTGTCTAGAAATTTATACTGCTGTGTTTTCCCACATCTCCTACATTGTCTAGAATCCTGTACTCCTGTATTTTCCCACATCTCCTACATTGTCTAGAATCCTGTACTCCTGTATTTTCCCACATCTACTGTATTGTCTAGAATCCTATACTCGTCTGTTTTCCTACATCTCCTGCATTGTCTTGAAATTTAAACTGCTCTGTCACCCCACATCTCCTGCATTGTCTAGAAATTTATACTGCTCTGTTACCCCACAACTCCTGCATTGTCTAGAATTCTGTACTCCTCTATTTCAAGTTCCCCACATTTCCTGCAGTGTCTAGAATTCTGTACTGCTCTATTTCAAGTTCCCCACATCTCCTGCATTGTCTAGAATTCTGTACTCCTCTATTTCAAGTTCCCCACATTTCCTGCAGTGTCTAGAATTCTGTACTGCTCTATTTCAAGTTCCCCACATCTCCTGCATTGTCTAGAATTCTATACTGCTCTATTTCAAGTTCCCCACAACTCCTGCATTGTCTAGAATTCTGTACTCTTCTATTTGAAGTTCCTCGCATCTCCTGCATTGTCTAGAATTTATACTCTTCTATTTTCCCACCCACATCTGCATTCAAGTTTACATTCTAACGTCGGTTTGGACAACGATATGACTGTCTACACAGGCTATGAATATATATAGTTCAGTCACGCCGGTCAAATACTCAAACTGTTCAGTTTATGGATGGTGTGGTGTCTGAATATATGCGCATGATATATGTCTCAAACATGCACGAGTGATTTACTACAGTATTCAGAACTTTTTTTCTTTAGCCGTTTGGCACGGTAAAGCGGGGGGTAGAGGAGGTGCAGGGTAATGTGTGTGGTGTGTGTGTGTGTGTGTGTGTGTGTGTTGGGGCTCATGTACGTTTATGTGTATTTGACTGTGCTTTCATATCTGTGAAACTGCATGTTTGGTGCATATCTGTTATGCATGTGTGGGTGTATGTGTGAATGTGTGTCTTCATGTTTTACATTTATTTGCTTATTTATCATCATTGTTGTCTTATTTATTTATTTATTTATCTATTATTATTATTATTACTACTACTACTACTACTACTACTACTACTACTACTACTACCCCTTTTATATATTATAATTATTATTTATTTATTTATTTACTTATTTATGTACGCTTATCTATTATTTATTCACTTTTTTTTCAAGGCCTGACTAAGCGCGTTGGGTTACGCTGCTGGTCAGGGATCTGCTTGGCAGATGTGGTGTAGCGTATATGGATTTGTCCGAACGCAGTGACGCCTCCTTGAGCTACTGAAACTGAAACTGAAAACTGTGAAGTTCATCGTATGTTCAGTCAGGTCAGTCAGTGTCTCAGTGTAACTTTGGAGCCTGGTTGACACCGGGGTACTCTCGACAGTCATTGAAACGAATGACGGTGTACATCAGTAGTACAGCCTTGTCGCGTATATATTGTGAAGCTACGGAACAACGCTGGGTTACGCTGCTGGTCAGGCATCTGCTTGGCAGATGTGGTGTAGCGTATATGGATTTCTCCGAACGCAGTGACGCCTCCTTGAGCTACTGAAACTGAAACTGATACGGAACAACGTCGTCATCTCCTTCATCATGTCATTCATCATCAACTATCTGACTGGAGAGAAGAAGAAGAAGAAGAAGAAGAAGAAGAAGAAGAAAACCCTGCCCGGTATGTAGCCTTTCGCTCACTGCTGTCATTGTGACCTCAGTTTCAATTTCCCCGTCAACTCCCCTGCTTATCAACTGGTGCAAGGTGAGCTCCTCAAGGTCTTCAGTGTCAGCAGCCGGATTCATCAGTGGGGGACTGTCGCTGGACGGCCGCCCAGTCAGCTAAGGTACAGTAGTGGCAGCGGTCTTCAGTTTACTCTCAGGGAGTCGCTCTCCTCCTATATATATATATATATTTAAAAAAAAAAATCATTTTATTAGTATTACTATTATTATTACTACTACCTTTTTCTATATTATAATTATTATTCATTTATTTATTTATTTATGTAAGCTTATCTATTATTTATTCCCCCGGTTTTTTTTGTTTTTGTTTTTTTTGTTTGTTTTTTGTTTTTTTTCTCAAGGCCTGACTAAGCGCGTTGGGTTACGCTGCTGGTCAGGCATCTGCTTGGCAGATGTGGTGTAGCGTATATGGTTTGTCCGAACGCAGTGACGCCTCCTTGAGCAACTGAAACTGAAACTGAAACGGAGTCGGTCGACTCAGTCTTGACATAGTTTGGCTCATCGACTGAGCAATTATAATCCGGCGTCCACTACAAATACAGAGACAGTGCAGTTGGTTCCTGTGTTGCGTTTTGAATCGAAGGCAGAACTGACTGGCAGCATCGGAATGAACTAAGGCTGATCTCTGAAAACCGAATGGATTAATCATCTTTCAGAATAAAACGTAATCAGTCCGGCAAAACGCAGAAGAACAACCGAACACCGAAGCACTGTATACACGTTATCTGCATTACGTAGGCACAGGCCTACAGTTAAAATGAACTTAGAACAAACAACCCACTAGGCTGAGTTCAAATGTTCTGATATGAAATACCGTAAGGCCAATATATATGAAAAAAAAAATCACATATCGTAATCAATGACAGTATTTGACGCAAATAGGACTATCTAAAATCATGCAACAGAAATGAATTCATAAACTTGTCGAAACAAAAACCAAGACACGCACACAATGAGAGAGAGAGAGAGAGAGAGAGAGAGAGAGAAAACCCGTCGAGTAGCCTCCCTTATTCCACGAATCCGAAATTGGAAACTCGTGACGTCATTGTTGGAGCGAACCTCTCACAAGCGAGCACTGTGTGACACACACACGCACACACACACACACACTCACACAGACACACACATACAAGCCGTTAGTGTGAAGCGTTTCTCCAACCGGCAGTGTAAGCATTGGGGGGCTCCGTCAGCAAATTGCGCCCATCTCAGCTTCCAGAGAGGGCAGACAAGTTCTGTTTTCACCCAAAGATTCAGGAAGGAACTATCTATATCGCTGGCAAGCTGGTCTCGTCAGCTGTGGCCTGTGGGATTCAGGATTTTGACCACACCCACCACTTCACACCGTGTATAATAAGGTTTTGGATGCACTGCCGAGCCCCTCTCTACACTGCTTTTACGGTCGTGTTCCACTTTTACTGAGAACTGGATAGCTAGCTGCACAGCAGAGGTGCCAACCATTAGACCCAGAATGAAAGCTGTTCGAACTTTGTTCTTGAGAGAACGAACTTTGAACAGGATGTTGCTGGCTTCTTCTTGCGGAAGGTACGTAGATCTTTCTGTACGTACAGAGATCGTTACGTTACATCAATTTGAAAAGTTTACGGAATCAATCGATGAAGTGCACTGCCATGTAAAAAGTTACGAAACTTCAGTGCCAGAAGTTATGTCCCGTTGTTGTTTTTTAAATGTGGCAGAAAATGCCCCCCCCCCCTCTCCCTCCCACCGCCACGTGTGGTGGTAGGCGCTAAAAATTCTTAAAGTTCCGATCACACGGTTTGTGTCTGGCGTGAATGTGTGGTGAGTAAAACAGCACATGATAACGGGGATGGTGTGCACTGGCCGACAACACGCCTACTGGCGTAGCACAATGGATGGGTTGGATGTGTTCAGACCTACAAAGAGCGGACGTGTGTTGTCGGGGATGTTGAGGAGGTGTGGCGTGAGTGCATGGAGAGATGTGGCAGTGTGATTTTCACACACATGATGATTGTACACTTTCTTCCTTCCTTCCTTTTTCTTTGTAAACAAAAATCACCCCTGTTACTTGTGGTTATGCACTTGCATAATGTATGTGTGGTGTGTGTGTGTGTGTGTGTGTGTGTGTGTGTGTGTGTGTGCACATGCATAATGTGTGTGTTTGTGTGTGTACACTTCCTTCCTTCCTTTTTCTTTGTAAACAAAAATCACCCCTGTCACTTGTGGTTATACACTTGCATAATGATTGTGTTTGGTGTGTGTGTGTGTGTGTGTGTGTGTGTGTGTGTGTGTGTGTGTGTTTCAGACCAATCAGTTGACGGCAGAAGCAGCCCAGAGAGCTCCGTCACCAATACACAGCAGTAGTGGTGGACACACAGCACACAGCCAACACTCCCTGTAGAGAAAGGGGAAGGAAAGAAGGAAGGAAGGCAGGCAGCAGAGACTTGCCACCAGTGGAGTCAGTGGGCATTCCTGCACTGACGCCCAGTGACTGGACAACTAGACTTCATCATGTCAGTGACATCAGTGCTCAGTGTGACATCAGTGCTCAGTGTGACATCAGCCATCAGTGTGACATCAGTGCTGGCCGTGTGGTGTTTGGGGGCATGGTGAGGTGGTCGTCCTCAGTGTTGTTGTTGTGGTTGAAGGCAGTGTCGCATGTCCATCACTGTCATTGTGAGCGGCCACAGTATGACAGTGACGAGGTGCCAGTGCATGCCGACTGGAGATGTCTGAGGTGTGTGTCTGTGGAGAAATTGGAGGTTAGCCAGGGAGGACTCGGAAGGAACCAGCTTCAGCTGCCGTCATGAGTTCACCTGACCCCGCCTGTAACCTTCCGCTCCTACTCCGCCTGAGCATCGGCCCTCTCGACGAGACTGCTGCACCGGCTTCCACTTCCTCCTCCACGGCCGCCTGGTCAGACTGCTGGCTTTGCTTGGACTATGCTGCCATCACATCTCTCATCTCACTCTCCGCTTCTGCTCCTACCTTTGCTGTCATCTCTGCTGAAGAATCAGAAACGACGAAGACGTCAGTTACATCTTCGTCTGCGGCGTCGACCTCCTCTTTCACCTTGACGGCGCAGCCGTTTGTGAAGGTGCGACCTTATGATGTATGTGGATGCTTCAGTGACGTCCTTCTGCCGAGTGCTTTCTCTGACTCTAGTCCCGAGGCGAAGACCCTTCCTTCAACAAGGCAAATCCACCTCCCTCGCTGCTGTCCTGTTTGTTGTGTTGTTGTTTAGTGGTCTGCTGTCACCAACAATGTCGCTGTCGTTATATCCATTCGGTCAGCAGGCTGGGGATGCTGCCACAAAGAAGTCTGATGATGGCGGGTCAGGGGTCATCATTCTCAGCAAGGGCTTTACTTTCTACGGCAAGGAATACAACAAATTATATGTGAGTATGCCTGTTTACAATATAATGTATTTCAGACAGAAAAAATCCTGTTGGGATGTACCACATTGTTGCGGAATTTGTGTTCCTCTTGTGAGGTTCAATCTGTGTGTTTCTAGTATTTGTGTGTGTCATTTGTATGTGTGTGTGTGTGTGTGTGTGTGTCACATATGTGTGATGAGCATGTTCATGCTATGTGCACATGACTGTGGGTTTGTGTCAGTTTGATTAGATGTTTTAGTTTACTTTAAGTTACACTTTTAAAGTGTAAACTTATTTCAGAATGTGTCCTGTTGCATGTTCATATGTTACAGTTTTTATACCATGGTTGCCAGATTTAATGGACCATATCTGTCACTCTTCTTCTGATCCTTTATCATGTGTGTGTATGTGTTGTGTGCATGTGTTTTTGCATGTGCACACAGTGTTTGTAGTCGTGTGTGTTTCTACAGGTCTGTGAGTCTGTACGTGCAATGTGTGGACATCAAATGATTATAATTGTACACTACAGTGTACATTCGATCTGTGTGTGTAATTTTTTTTTATGGTCTTTTTTTTTTTTTTTTTTTTTAAATAGTTTAACTGTTTGTCTGTTGTCTTAGCAATTTTCAGTGTCTTGAGTGATGCTGTGTGTGTGTGTATACATGTGTTACTTGTACTTGTAGTCTTTGTCTGAATCTTGAATAGAAATGTTAACAAACAAACAGAAGAAAAGGAAGAGCGGTACTGCAATATTGTAGTTTGTACATTATAAGAAAATTATTTATTTATAGTAATTTATCATCAGACAACATTATCATCAGGCTATGGATATCATCACCACGCTATCAATTATCATCACTACATCATGATCATCATCACAGCAATATCATCACCACATCATCATTATCACCTCATCATTATCAATATCAATCATCATTACAACATTATCACCCCAACATCATGAACATCACAACAGTATGAATATGATCTTGACTTAAAACAATGCTAGCTTTACCACATTATCATCCCACATCATCACAACATTATCATCATCATTATCATCAAATTATCACCATTATTATCACGCAATTTGATCATTTATAAGGAAGGAGAGGATGGATCAACAGACAAGGGAAATAAACGTGGCACAACAGAACCTCACTTTGACACAGACACCAGCTTGACTCTTAGTTCAGAGAATCCAAGTAATGAATTATGCGCATGTTTGGAGCGGAAGTCCTTGACGCTGACGCTGACGGCAGAGTGGGGATTTGGCAGGGAAGATGGATTGGATCCCTGAAATATATTGCACACGGTGGATCCAGCATGCATGCATGCAGTACGTGTCTGTGTGCCTGTGAGACTGCTTTTTCCGCTTCTACTGGGCATCATGAAGCTTTTTTTTTTTTTTTTTTTTTTTTTTCTTTTGAGAGCTGTGTGTGCAGTACTGACAGCAGAATATGGGTCACTCTCCAAAGGTGGGGACCAACATGTGACCTTGGGATTAAAACAAAAAAAAAATTGCGGCAGGAGGGCGTGGGGTGGGTGGGGGGCGGGGCTGAAGGTATATATGTTGCAGTATGTCTGTTGTATTGTGCTGTGTGCAATATTCATAGAATGTAAGATGGTGTGTGTGTACTGGCAGGTCTAAAAGTAGTGTTATAATGTAAATTCATATCCCAAACAAGGTGGACACCAAAAACGAAAGATTTCACAACACCAATACATAGAACTGAACTAGATAAGCTTGTAAAGTTGTTTTCAGAATTTACAAGCAACCTAAAAACTGGCAAACAATTCAGAAAAAAAAGAAAAAGAAAGAAGATATATATAAACTATGTGTGGAGAATAAAGTCATATTTATTTTGTTGTTGTTGTTGTTGCATTGTAAACAAATTTTGCATGATTGATTATTGAATACAAAGCAGCTTGTAATTTATAAAACTGACTTTTTGTACAGAACATATTACTTATTAGTGATTACATGCTCCTTGATTACAGAAAATAAACAACGTTTAAAAATATATCAAATTACATAACCATTATAAGAGCACTTCAGAAAAAAAAAAGTTCCAAATAATGTCATATAAGATATATATGCAACAAGGACATGTATCAGTTCTGATCTCACAAATGACAAAGATCTCCACTGCTATGAGACCGATTAATGAAACGTGTTGATTGTTATAAAATCTAACATCCGTTAACTGTTAAGCAAACGAATGTAAAGAAACTCCTCGTTTTCTGCGTAATTGATGAATATTTCACAAAAAAAAGATTTCAAACAATAAAAGAAGAAACTTAAAATGAAATTATGAATACATTTCTTAAGCATACAAATTGGTATTGTTGCGATCAGTCGGCGCTCGCTCACATCATTGCTGCAGGACTGTCCTTGTTGTCTTGTTAAGAGTGTGTTTTTTGTTGTTCTTCATTTTGTTTGGTGAACATTATTATCTGTTTGGGTTTTCTTTTATTCCTAGTACAGTGATGTCACTGATCTTGAGTCACAGTCATCAGTTATCAGAGGGCTTGCCTATCGAACAGGATTAAAGTTTAAACTGATAAATGACTTCGCATAAGTATGCCAACAACACTTTCGTCACGTTAATTCATATAGATTGTATGTGTTTGTAATGATTGTAACTTTTTATTCCTACACCCTTTCACCCCCACCCCCACATATCATGTGTCCTTTAGTCAGTTTAATTTTAAACAGTAACAACAAGTGTTTTGTGCAACAAATATGTAGTTTTAAACCTTAGATGAAGAGATAACTTATGTGCACCCCCATCTGTCCTAAAATTCATTATGAAGAAAATCTTTTCTTATTATCAACCAGTTCATATATATATATATATATATATATATATATATATATATATATATATATATATATATATATATATATATATATATATGTATATATGTATATATATACTTTTTATGTTGTTGTTGAGGTATGATAGGTCAGTTAATCACTTCATGCACTTTATGTTATTGTTAAGTTACGATTGAACGTTTGAGACAGCATGCGTTATAAATAAAAAGCACAATTTATATGGGATTTGATAGAAAGAAAAATTTATTATAGTGATTCAATAAGGGTAAAATGGAGAAGTTGAAAGCTTCTAGAGAGATAGAGATAATGTGTGGAGTGATGGCCTAGAGGTAACACATCTGCCTAGGAAGCGAGAGAATCTGACTCTGAGCACGCTGGTTCGAATCATGGCTCAGCCGCTGATATTTTCTCCCCCTCCACTAGACCTTGAGTGGTCTGGATGCTACTCGCTAGGATGAGACGATAAACCGAGGTCCCGTGTGCAGCATGCACTTAGCGCACGTAAAAGAACCCACGGCACAAAAGGGTTGTTCCTGGCAAAATTCTGTAGAAAAATCCACTTTGATAGGAAAAACAAATAAAACTGCATGCAGGAAAAAATACCAAAAAAAAGAAAGAAAAAAGAGTGGTGCTGTATTGTGGCGACGCACTCTCCCCGGGGAGAGCAGCCCGAATTTCACACAGAGAAATCTGTCGTGATAAAATCTGAGAAATACAAGATACAATACAATCTAAAAGTTTCACTCTCAGATCCATTGTTTAGCAAAAGTGTGTCATTCATTGTTCAGCAAAAGTGTGCCATTGAATCAACACAGAACAGGCCTTTATTACTGGGGCTGGTGGCACGTATCCAGAAGGTTGCGGTTTTTTTTTTTCTCCTGTCATAAGACACATCAGCAGTATAAACTATAATACTTTGATAGAGTCCCAACATCACATCCTTGTTGTTGTTTTGTTCATTATTTTCTCCCTACATTACTGGCCTAAGTCATTGTAATCAGAACATTTTTAATATATAAATATAATGAATATTTTGAAACAAAAAAAAAAAAAAAAAAAAAAGGAAAAAGTTGAAAACAGCAAAAAAATCACATTTTCCATCCCTGTTGTATTGAACACTGTCAAGTGTACCGTTTTTGTGTTGACTATTATAAGTTGACTATCCCCTGTGCACCTGCTGCTTTTGTATTCTGGTATTGTGTACATTTTGTACATCACTACATGAACGGGAAGTGAATACTAATAAATAATATATGTACAGCATATAGATTATACATGTACGCACGTGCTCGTATGTTTACATTATTATGATTTTTTACATTCAATTTAAAATAAACAGTATAGAAATAATGATGATTATACATATATATATATATATATATATATATATGTGTGTGTGTGTGTGTGTGTGTGTGTGTGTGTGTGTGTGTGTGTGTGTGTGTGTGTGTGTGATAATAATAATGATAATAGTAATAATATGATTTTAAGTAAAAACAACAACAAAACAACCATTAAATTAATAGAATAATAGTTATAATGACGAAAATGATTATAAATGATGCTTTCATTTCATGGTAATTCTAGATAACATGATGACAACAACAATGACAACAACGATAATGATAATGATAATCATAATGAGAAGAAAAAGAAGGAGACGAAGAAGAAGAATATAATGGGGCCTGCCACTTGAATATGTGTATATATATCCACCTTCATGGACAAAGACGTGCATGCCCTTGTGGCCACAGAGAGAGAGAGAGAGAGAGAGAGGACCACACCCCACACATCAAGTTCTAAGTCTAACACTTAGGAGCCCTCCTGTCTTCCCTACCCGCCCCCCCCCCCCCCCCCCACACACACACACACCTGTTCCCCCTCATCTCCTCCCCCTAATCCACTCCCCCCCCCCCCCCTCCTCCCCGGCCCCCCCAATCCTTCCTTGAAGACATTCTCAGTTGGGCATTTCCTTTCTCAATTTTTTTTTTTCCATACATAAATTTTCTGTCTTTGTGCTTTGTTTGTTTATATATATATATATATATATATATATATATATATATATATATATATATATATATATATATAATCTTCCTCCCCCCCCCTTTTTTTTTCTTCTTGTTCTTGTTTTTAAAACTTTTAAAAATTCTTATGTCAGACTGTTGTTCTTGTAAAAAAAAACCCCAAAAAACAACAAAACAAACAAACAAAAAATTGTTTCTTTCTTTCATTCTTTCTGTTCCTTTTTTGTTGGTTTTTTGTGTGTGTGTTTTTCAGCTTTTTTTAAATTTTTTTATGTCAGACTGTTGTTGTTCTTCTTCTTGTAAAAGAATATTTGTTTATTTCTTTCTTTCATTCATTATTTATATCCCCCCCTCCTCATGTTCTTCTACCCCCGCCCCCCCCTCCTCCTCCTCCTACTCCTCAGCCTCCTCCTTCCTCTTTACAGCCTCCTCCTCCTCCATAATTTTCATCTTCTTCTCCATCGTCATCTTCATGAATCTTCTTCGACTTCTTCGTCTCCTCCTCGTCCTTTCATATTCAGATTCTCCTTCTTCTCTACTTCCTCCTCCTCCTCTCTTTCTCCTTTCTTCTCCTCCTCTTCTGCCTCTCCTACTGCTCTAGGGTCATTATTCTCCTACTTTCTCTTGTTTTTCTCGCTCTGTTGCTTCTGCTTGATCATCATTGTGATATATATAAACAAACAGAGCACAAAGACAGAAAATTTATGTATGGAAAAAAAAATTGAGGAAGGAAATGTCTGACTGAGAATGCCTTCAAGGAAGAATGGGAGAGGGGGGGTTTGGTGGGGGGGAGGGTGTGTGTCTGTGTGTGTGTGTGGGGGGGGGGGGGGGGGACAAGATCAGGGGGAACAGTAATATGATAATGTGTGTGTGTTCAGTGTATGGACTGTATTTGTGCAGAACTTTTTACGTTTTGTTGTAGTACTGTATTATTACTCAACCACACACACATGTATACCTACACACTCTCACCTAAGTGTGTGTGTGTGTGTGTATGTGTGTGTGCCTGTGAGTGTGTGTGAGACAGAGACAGAGGGAGTGAGGGTGAAGCTAAGTACAATCCTGTTCATATTCAGCGTAAATTTCAATGAATTCGGATTGACAAAGAAATAATTAAAACAACAACAACAACCCTTGTACTACAAGATACAGTGAATCAAGAAATTATCAAGAAAATTAAAATAATACTGAATTTGCATGGAGTTTTTTTGTTTGTTTTTTCCTTATAAAGACAGAAAATCATTGCGTTGTACTCATACATCATCATTATGAGACTGACAGTGCACAGAATCTGGAATTAGGGATGAATTCTAGCCCATTGAGAATGACAGGAACATTTGATTTTATAACTGTGATATTAATAATAATGATAAAGATGACAAGATAAAGATGTCATTTCTTTTGACTTATGAACTGACAAGCATTGCACACTCATTGTGAGAAAATGCTAGTATATATGTGTGAAGACTCTCTTTTTCTTCCGCACTTCAAGCATGCAAAAGGCTTTATCTGGCCAGATGCCTTGATTAAGTTAATATTGATATGATAATATTGATATATGATAGATATGACAATGATAAGAAGAAGAAAAGATGATACATTTTGTTCTGTCTCTTCATACAAAGTTGTGTCGTATTAATTAGGGGGGAAAAAAACACAACAAAAACACAACCATTTTGGCTTTTTTAAGATGCACATTCCTTCAGCCATGCCCTTTTTAACTTTAGTTACTCTTAAATTGATAACAAAAAAATACAGTGTGAACACACACACACACACACACACACACACGTGTGCGCGGTAACACTTAAGCTTGTATAAAAAAAATAATATGTATATTCATTATGATAATTTGCAAGAAAACATCAAACTTCAAATTATTGACAATATGTTACAGATGTAACAGAAAGTTACTCACCCTCCCAAAGTTTTATGAATTTATTAAAAGATAAGTTGTGTTTTTGTTTTTTTTTCATCACGAAATAGATTACGTAAACTGAACAGTTATGAATGCGATTGATATGATTTGCATGGCATCAATTGATCAATTTGAATTACAGTATTTTAGGATATATATATATATATATATATATATATATGTATGTATGTGTGTATGTGTGTGTGTGTGTGTGTGTGTGTGTGTGTGTGATGTATTTTCCTTTACAACAGTGAGAATTTAGTCATGCACGTGCGCACACAAGTGCGCGAGCAACATTTTAGGCAACAACTCACGGCTATAAGTATAAGAAACGATGCCCTCCCCCACACTATCCCCTCGCCAACCTCAACAATCCCCGCCCCCCACCTCCTCACTCCCCATTCGTACCTCACCCCTTTCTTCTTGTCTGCTGGTCTTTCTTACAGATCATTTTCTTGTCTTTTGTCTCTGTCTCTCTGTCTGTCTGTCTCTCTATTTCTCCATCTCTCTCTGTTTCTCTTGTTCTGCAGTCTCTTCAGTCTAATATCATGATCCTTGATGAACAGACTATAAATAGATAAATAAATAAACGAACGATCTCTGTTTCTAGAGCTCGAGCACACACTCACACCCCTC
>NC_134889.1:34050867-34058367 GCF_041734735.1 Babylonia areolata
AGTGGGGCGGGAGGGGTTGGGATGATGTGGTGTGTCAGTCTCAGAGCAGAGAGCGTTCATGACAAAACAAAACAATACAACACACACACACACACACACACACACACACACACAAAATCAAAGTGAAACCGAAAAAGAAAGACGCCATTACGTGTACAATGCAACGTGGGACGGCCAAGGCAGGCGGCCTGGCGTATCAACACACGTTTTCCGTTTCACTTCAGCGACTTTGACTGCTGCTGTCTACTGAATGGTATCCCACGGGACGATACACAGAAATCAGTTTATAAATTATAGTCCGTGGCTGTGTTCACTGTCAAACATACACACACACACACACACACACACACACACACTGCTGTACACTGAATGGTATCCCACGGGACGATACACAGAAATCAGTTTATAAATTATAGTCCGTGGCTGTGTTCACTGTCAAACAGGAGAGAGAGAGAGAGAATGATCTTTATTTCATTTATTTATTTATTTATTTATATTTGGCAAAGAAGTTTTCAGTAAGAAAACGACTAACGAAAGAAAACAGGTGTGTTGTTGTTGGTTTTTGTTGTTGGTTTTTTTTTCTCAACAACAACAAAATAAGCGTTTGAAATAAATGGAAAAAAAAAGAAATCAAAAACACAGGTGTTCTGTATTTTTAATCTTAAAAAAAAAAGAGAGAAGAAGAGATTTCTAAGTTTACGTTTATTCAGTGAAAGAAAAAAAAAAGAAGGGGTGTGGTGCTTGTAGCTCCAGACGAGATGGGCGTGTGTGTGAGACCTGCTTGAAATAAAATGATAAACGTTTAAGGAAAAGGAGGTGGAAAAAAGGGGAGGAGGGGATGGGGGGAAGGGGGGGGGGAGGAGCAAAGGGGGAGTGGAACAGCAATTACCTCAGTGGCTCACGCCCTGTACTCTCTCTCCCTCCCCCTGTGTCTTTGACGGTCTGTGTGTGTGTGTGTGTGTGTGTGTGTGTGTGTGTGTGTGTGTTTCTCTATCTGTGTGTGTGTGTGTGTGTGTGTGTGTGTGTGTGTGTGTGTGTGTGTGTGTGTGTGTGTTTCTCTATCTCTGTGTGTGTGTGCATGTGTGTGTGTGTGTTTCTCTATCTCTGTGTGTGTGTGTGTGTGTGTGTGTGTGTGTGTGTGTGTGTTTGCGTGCATGTGTGTTTCTCTTCTCTTTTTCTGTCTGTCTGTCTCTCTTTCTCTCACTCTCTCCCCCCCCCCCAACCCCCCCAGCCCCCCTCTCTCTGTGTGTCACCTTGTGTCTCCCTGTCTTTTTATGTCTCTGTCTCTCTCCCTCCCCCTCTCTTACTCCCCCCCCCCTCTCTCTCTCTCTCTCCCCCCCCCCCCCCCTCTCTCTCTTTCTCTAGCAAATATATGCATTTTTTTCCCCTCAGCTGTTTTGAAGTGCGCTGTAGCGTACGATACAGGAAGGACGAATCGCGAATCTTTAGAAAGTTTGAATGGGGCCGGGGAGAAAACGGAGGGGTTTCAGTGTGTGTGTGTGTGTGTGTGTGTGTGTGTGTGTGTGTGTTGTGAAGTGGGGGGGTGGGGTGGGGGGAGGAGGAAGGGGTTTATTATATTTGAAGTATAGGTTCTCTCCTTCACACATACACCTCTGCCCCCTGTGTTATAAGTTTTCTGATTTAACACCAACAGCGCTCAGACACACTCACACACACATGTACACACACACACACACACACACACACACACACACATGAGGGATTTTCATTGAAGATTTCCCCAGACCCACGTCCTATGGACTGAGAGGCACTTCTTCAGCGTTCAAATTTAACTTAAATATTGTTGGTGCGCGTCAGACTTGAAGCTTCGTCGCCCTGAGGAAGCCCAGTTTTCTCCAGGTCAGTCCGGTCACCCCACAGCTGTGCCTGAAGCTCTACTTCCTCGGGCCAGGTCTGGCGTCGTAGATTGAGAGGAACGAAGCTTGGCTCAGTTATTAGTCTTTCTCTACATAGGTACACAGAGATCAAGTCAGTCGACAAGTTTTACTTCCTGGGCAGCACCCTATGCAGCAACGGAGCCCTTGATGCAGAAGTGACGCTGCGCATGGCCAAGGCCAGCTCCGCCTTTGGCAGACTCAACAATAGGCTCTGGAACAACAAAGGCATCAGGCTCAGCACCAAAATCAAAACCTACAGAGCTGTTGTGCTAACCACCTTGTTGTACTGCTGTCAAACATGGACGACGTATTGCTGTCACATTCAACAACTTAAGCAGTTTCACCAGAGATGCCTATGAAAGATCCTCGGCATAAAGTGGCAAGACAGGGTTTCCAACTTCCGGGTCCTAGAGAGGAGCGGCCTGCCCAACATCAAAAGCCTGCTGATCCAGTGCCAGCTATGCTGGACAGGACACGTTGTCCGCATGACAGACAGCAGGATCCCAAAGATGCTACTGTATGGCCAGCTGAAGGAAGGCCACCGCGAACTTGGAAGACCCTGCAAGCACTTCAAGACAAACCTGAAAGCCTGTGACATAGACATCGCTTCCTGGGAAACTGATGCCCTTGACCGCTGTCGCTGAGGATGCTGTGCTCTAATGGCATAAAGACGTTTGAAAACAAGAGAACGCTGGCCATTAAGGAGAAGCATGAGCGAAGGAAGCAGGGCTCAACTTCTGGAGACATTTTCCATTGCAACACCTGTGGATCATAGTTTATTAGCCTGTAACATGACTGTTGCACACACACAAACACACACACACACACACATGCAAGCACGCACACACACAAACAGACACACACACACAGTGACACACACACACAAACACACACACACACACACATGCAAGCACGCACACACACAAACAGACACACACACACAGTGACACACACACAGTCTCCAGCAGAGCCTGCAGTGCTGAAAGGGTGGATGCTAGTTAATTAATTGTGATTAATTAGGCTAATCATCACTGCCATGTCTGACAAATGGTGCCTGCACTGGTGTTGACAACTTCATTGGTTGGGAGGTTGGGGCCTGGGTGTGGGGGGCAGTCGGGGGGGGGGGGGGGGGGGGGGGTGTAGGAGCAAGTGGGAAAGTGGAGAGGGAGAGAGAGAGAGTGTGTGTGTGTATGTGTTAAGTGAAGTCAGAATGATCTTTATTGACTCTCAGTAAGTATGTACACAGTTGTTGGTTGTTTTTTTGTTGTTGGTTTTTGACATAATATATATATATATATATATATATATATATATTATGGGTTTTTTTTGTTTTTTTTATCCTCGAGGCCTGACTAAGCGCGTTGGGTTATGCTGCTGGTCAGGCATCTGCTTGGCAGATGTAGTGTAGCGTGTATGGATTTGACTGAATGCAGTGACGCCTCCTTGAGCTATGGATTCTGATACTGATACTGACATTTTCTTTGTTGTTTTTTTGGTGTTGAATAGTAACAGAGTGGTTGAAGAACCCATCCATCCCGAGAAGGGAGATGACAGCTTCAGCAGCTTCCCCTTCTGTATTGATATCCATGGGAAAAAAAGTTTAGAAATCCACCAGTCTCTCCTCCAAATTATCACATGGGGACACAGCCGGAAAGAAGTTAGGTCCCTTTGCTTGCCGTTTCTGTGCAAGTAGGAACATGTGCGCTGTTATATAATGTGTGCATATATATATATATATATATATATATATATATATGTTCAAACGAATTTTGACACTGGGACAATTGCTCGGGTGCATGGCTGAATGAGTTTATCCTTTTCTTCTTTTTTTTCTTTCTTTCTTTCTTTTTTTTTTCTCTTTTTTTTCTTTTTTCTTTTTAGTTTGTTGGAGCCTTTCATTTATTTTTTTTATTCATGTGTGTTTGTGAAAACAAAACAGGTGTGTGTGTGTGTGTGTGTGTGTGTGTGTGAAAACAAAACAGGTGTGTGTGTGTGTGTGTGTGTGTGTGTGTGTGTGTGTGTGTGTGTGTGTGTGAAAACAAAAACAGGTGAACAACAACAGAAAGAGTCAAAACAGGTGTGTGTGTGTGTGTGTGTGTGTGTGTGTGAAAACAAAACAGGTGTGTGTGTGTGTGTGTGTGTGTGTGTGTGTGTGTGAAAACAAAAACAGGTGAACAACAACAGAAAGAGTCAAAACAGGTGTGTGTGTGTGTGTGTGTGTGTGTGTGTGAAAACAAAACAGGTGTGTGTGTGTGTGTGTGTGTGTGTGTGTGTGTGTGAAAACAAAAACAGGTGAACAACAACAGAAAGAGTCAAAACAGGTGTGTGTGTGTGTGTGTGTGTGTGTGTGTGAAAACAAAACAGGTGTGTGTGTGTGTGTGTGTGTGTGTGTGTGTGTGTGAAAACAAAAACAGGTGAACAACAACAGAAAGAGTCAAAACAGGTGTGTGTGTGTGTGTGTGAAAACAAAACAGGTGTGTGTGTGTGTGTGTGTGTGTGTGTGTGTGTGTGTGTGTGTGTGTGTCAAAACAAAAACAGGTGAACAACAACAGAAAGAGTCAATGCCATTTTTTTCTTTTTCCTTTCAGTTCTTTTGTCAAAATAAAACGGGTGAGCCACAGCAAGGGAATGAGTCAGTGCCTCTGTTTTTTTCATGTATCTCTTCCATTTTCTCAAAACAAACAACAGGTGAACAACAGAATGAGTCAGTGCCTTTCATTTATTTATTTATTTATGTGTGTGTTGTGTGTGTGTGTGTGTGTGTGTGTGTGTGTGTGTGTGTGTGTGTGTCCAAACAACAGGTGAACAACAACGGCGTGAATCAGTGCCTTTCATTTATTTATTTATTCATTCATTTATTTGTGTGTGTGTGTGTGTGTGTGTGTGTGTGTCCAAACAACAGGTGAACAACAACCGCGTAAATCAGTGCCTTTCATTTATTCATTCATTCATTCATATATTTGTGTGTGTGTGTGTGTGTGTGTGTGTGTGTCCCAACACCAGGTGAACAACAACGGCGTCATCTCCTTCCTACAAGAGCTGCGGGGCTACCGGCCCAAGACGTTCCCCCTGGAGGAGGACACGCCCATCATCGCCCCCTTCTGGGCCGACGTGGACGTGGACAAGGTCGGAGGGACGGTGTGGTACCGCGAGTCGCGCGCCCCTGACGTCCTGGCCCGAGCCAGCGAGGACGTGCACGCCTACTCCTCGCAGTTCAAGCGGTTCCGGGCACGCTGGGCCTTTGTGGCCACCTGGGACAACGTTGGCTTCTATGGGGCGTCAGAGTTGGGCAAGAGGAAGGTGAGTTTGAATCTTCTTTTTTTTCTTTTTTTTTCATTATAATTTATTAGGCAGGGTTTTTGTTGTTTTGTTTTTTGTTTTTTTTGTGATTTTCTTTTTTCTTGGGGGGTGGGGTGTGTGTGTGTGGGGGGGAGTGGTAGGGGGGGCAGAGGGTCTGAATTTATATTGATCAGTATTTGTCATGAACAGGATTGCTGCTACATATAAAAATGTAAAAATGAAACAAATACCCAGGCTCACACCTTCCGCAACCAGTTCCGACCAAGTACAATAGTGAAATTATTTTTATCTTCCTTTCTTGCACATTTATTCCTTTATTCTTCCAAATATTCAGAAATGACGAACCCCCCCCCGACCCCCCCCCCTCCTTCCCACAACAAATATAATCACAAACGCATTCTTACCGCCAGCCTGACGCTCTCTCATTCAGCTCAAATCCTAACGTGCTTAAAAAATATCACATCAGATCTAGATCTAGACACAACAATGAAAGGCAAGGTGAGGTGAAGAACCAAAACTTACATTTTGCATCCTAAGGAGGGAGCCAGTTGAACAAAATAACACATGGAGGGTGCAGTTTTGCCTCCAGGTTTGAGAGCCATAGTCCTGCACAAAAGCCTCAATCTCAGGCCCATAACTACAAAGTAGTCGTTGGGGGAAGCCTGAGGACCGCAGACGCAGCCTCCCTTCTCCATCTGTCTCTGTCGGCAGCCGCCGGCAGCAGCTCACGTGTATGGAGTCCGGTCCATTGTTTGATGTTCTCATGCCAGTTCTTCCGCTGTCTTAACTCTCTCCATACGAACGGCGGAAGAGACGACGTTAACAGCGTTTCATCCCAATTACCATCATCAAAATATTGCAAGCGGAACGCTCTTATACTAAAGAGGTGAATGTTGACAAAGAATACCACAATTCTGACGACGGAAGCTAACGGTTAGGTCATTCAGACACCCACTGGACATCCGAGGGGTCTGTGTAGAGGAGAAGAGAGGACTGGCCGTACTGAGTGAGTTAATCTTCTCCCGCCCTCGATGGTGCCTTGCCTTAGTCCTTCACAAAAGACTGAGCTGTAAATGACTTGCCACTGCAGTGGAGAAACCATTGATCATACAGCTCTCACTTTGCTGTTGGCCCAACTGTATGTCAATCTGTGAAGTAATAATAATGATGCAATGCAATGCAGTGCAGTGCAATACAAGCCATTATCCAACTTTGGCAAGGGAAAGATGTGTTCAGGTCTTTAAAAAAAACCCAAAAAAAATCTTTATTAGGTTGTTTTTTTTTCTTTGTTTTGGTTTGGTTTGGTTCTGAATTTACATTGATCAGTGTTGTAATAAAAAAAACAACAACAAAAAAACCCAACAATTTATATACAGTACAATGTAATACAACATAACACAGTATGAAGCAATACAATACTGTACGATGCAAATACAAGTTATCATCCGACTTGGGCAAGGGGAAGATGTGTTCAGATCTCTCTCTCTCTCTCTCTTTTTTCTTTTTTTTTTTTTTTTAAATGAAAATTTTTTTATTAGGTTGTTTTTGTCTTCTTTTGTTTTGTTCTGCATTTGTATTGATCAGTATTGAAATAAAATTTAAAAAACAAACAAACAACAACTAATATACAATACAATGTGATACAACATAACTCAGTATGATGCAGTACTGTACAATACAGATGCAGGCCATCATCGACTTGGGCCAGAGGGAGATGTGTGTTCTTTTTCTTTTTTTGTTGTTGAAAATTTCATCATGAGGTTGTTTTTGTTTGTTTTCTTTTGTTTTGGTCTAAATTTACACTGATTAGCATTGTAATACAAAGACCACAAATACACAGTACAGTGTGACACAGTATAACACAATATGATGCAACACAGTATAACACAATATGATGCAACACAGTATAACACAATATGATGTGACACAGTATAACACATTATGATGCAATACAATATAACACAATATAATGCAACACAGTATAAAACAATATGATGCAACACAGTATAACACAATATGATGCAACACAGTATAACACATTATGATGCAATACAATATAACACAATATAATGCAATACAGTATAACACATTATGATGCAACACAATATAACACAATATAATGCAATACAGTATAACACAATATAATGCAATACAGTATAACACAATATGATGCTATACAATATAACACAATATGATGCAACACAGTATAACACAATATGATGCTATACAGTATAACACAATATGATGCTATACAATATAACACAATATGATGCAACACAGTATAACACAATATGATGCAACA
>NC_134889.1:34063367-34093367 GCF_041734735.1 Babylonia areolata
TCTTTCCTCCTCCTCCTCCTCCTCCTCCGGCAGCAACGCCAACGCCAACGGCAACGGCAATGCCAGGCTCGTGCAGGGTCTGATCGTCGATACGGGTGACACTTTCCCCTGCAGTCTGGGCGGCAGTGGCGAAGAGGGGAGCAACAGCAACAGCAACAGCAGCAGCAGCAGCAGCAACAGTAACAGTACTAGCATCAGCAGCAATAGCAGTAGCAGTAGCAGCAGTAGTAGGACTGTGCATTGCGTGGTGCCGTCTGTGTTTGTGGTAGGGGAAGTGACCGTGACGCTTCTCCTGGACGGCGTCCGGCTGAACTACACGGGTGTGTTCACCTTTGGTGAGTGAGGGTGGGGTGGGGGTGGTGGGTGGGATGTGTGTGGTGTGGGGAGTGGGGGGGGGGGAGGAGGATAGTGGGTGGAATGGGAAAAAAACGAACGAAACATACATGCACACACACACACACACACACACACACACACACACACACACATACACACACAAACATATAAAGACACACACACACACACACACACACACACACACACACACATAAAGACACACACGCACACACACACACTCACACACACACACACACACACACACACACACACATAAAGACACACACACACACACACACACACACACGTAATGACACACACACACACGCACGCACGCACACACATAAAGACACACATGTAAAGACACACACACACGTGCGCGCTCACATGCACACACACATGCACACAAACACACATACACACACACAAATAACCAATTGTTTTGGGGGGCGGGGGGGGGGGGGGGGGGGGGGGGGGGGGGGGGGGGGGTTGGGGGAGGGGTTCCTTTATTTCTTCTCTTTTTATGATCACAACAGATTTCTCCGTGTGAAATTCTGGCTGCTCTCCCTAGGGAGAGAGTGCATCACGACTCTGAGAGGGCCACCCATGTTTTGTATTTGTTTGTATTCCATCCCTTTTTTTTTTTTTTTTTTCATTGACCCCTTTCCTTGGCGCCGTGTTGCAGTCAACCCAGGCTTAACCAAGCCCCAGGTCACCCGGCATGCCCCCCAGGCTTGGGTGGCCGATCGACGTGTCCGGTTGTCATGGCAACCTTCCTCTTCTGGCCAATCATGGCTTTTCTCTGCGGCGGACCAGGACACCGTTCTGGTGGACGTCCTGACCTTCAGGGTGAGTCAGTGACCTTCAGGGTCAGTGGGTGACAGGGTCAGTGAGTGGCCTTTGGGGTGAGTCAGTGATTGACCTTCAGGGTCAGTGAGTGACCATCAGGGTGAGTCAGTGACCTTCAGGGTCAGTGAGTGACCCTCACAGTGAGTCAGTGACCTTCAGGGTCAGTGAGTGACCCTCACAGAGAGTCATATTCAATATACATCTATGGATATCTGTATCTCTGTCTGTCTCTCTCTTTCTCTCTGTCTCTGTCTGTCTGTCTGTCTGTCTCTCTCTCTCTCTCATTGTTTTCATTGGATGAAAAAAAGCACATGTATGCATATTCCACTTCCCTCAATAAAAAAAACAACAAAACCTTTTGTTCGTTCATTCGTTCTCTCTGTGTCTCTCCCATAATGTAACAATGACAATGAATCACGCAGACGTTGTCACAAGCGTTGATGAAGAGTTTAACGTTTTTGACGAACGTCAGACTTCTTCCCTCGTTCACCCCTGGCTGTTGTTAATCGTCACTTGAAATGATTCTCTTTCCATTTTTTTCTTCTCTTTTTTTTTCTATGTAATTTTTAAAAAAATCGTTTTACGTTTTGTTCCTCCCCTCCCCCATTTTTGACTCACTTGTGTAAACAAAGTGAGTCTATGTTTTAGCCCGGTGTTTGGTTGTCTGTGTGTGTGTGTGTATGTGTGTGTGTGTCCGTGTGTGTGTGTGTCCGTGGTAAACTTTAACATTGACATTTTCTCTGCAAATACTTTGTCAGTTGACACCAAATTTGGCATAAAAATAGGAAAAATTCAGTTCTTTCCAGTCATCTTGTTTAAAACAATATTGCACCTCTGGGATGGGCACAAAAAAATTTTTTTAAAAGAAGCCTAATTATATGCAAACTGCATTTACTGTTATATTTATATTTTTTGTATTCTCTAAACTTGGCACTTTGACCTCTTATTCTGACACAACAACAAGAGGAGTCATTATTATCATTTTTTGTTCAAACAGGAACTTCTTTTGCTAAGCATGAAATTTTTATTTATTTTGCAAACGTTTTGGTGCAGATGGTAAAAAAGGGAAATTACTCTGTAATTAATGCTAGGGGACTTAATTTATCACAAGTGAGTCTTGAAGGCCTTGCCTCTCTTGTTCATGAATGGAATAGCTCATGTGTGCTTGTGTGTGTGTGACCAGGAAACATCGGGGGTCCCCAGGCTGGAGACTGACCTGTCCGAAACGGTCAGTGTGCCATCGTCCCCCAGCAGCAAGGTGGAACTGACCCTCCCGTCTATGAGGGACGCTACGTTAGCTGTGGTTCGGATCCGAGTGGCTTACCCGCTTATCGATGGGTGGGTGTCCTGTTTTATGTAGAGACTGTGTTGTGTTGTTTGTACGTTTGTTGTTTTGTTGTTGTTGAGGTGTGATAATAGATAAACACATTGTTGATAGTTACCATCATGATGATGATTTAATGATACAGCTTTTATCAGTTTTATCATCATCATTTTGAGGCTGCGTTTATCTTTCTCTTAAGATTTCTTTGAACCCAAAAGGCAATTTCTTGATGTTTCTGTTTTTCAAGCTATGTACGTAAAAAAACTGTAATAAAAGTAATACTGATGATTATGATAATGAAAATTATAATAACAATAATGATAATAACAACAACATGTATTACTTAATACATGTAGTACATGTATCACTTTGCTTTAAGCGCCTCACACAAAACAGTACATCATATTTTTGGTCTGATCTCCATCATGTTCTTTAAACAGGTCGTATATATCCTACTGGTCGGACGTGTTTCCCGTGCGGTGGGCTGGAGCAACGCGGTCCCAGGCGTGGTGTTCCCGTTGGCTGTCTCGGCAGCAGGAACAGCAAGGACGAGGACAGCGAGGTCAAGGACAGTCGGGTCAAGGTCAAGGACAGCAAGGTCAAGGTCAAGGACAGCCAGAGCTGGCGTGTCCGTGCACGGAGCGCCAGGCGGAGAGCGACACGGGCAGGTGGCAGAGAGACTGGCTGTGCTCCTCGCAGTCGACGGCGCAGTGCATCTACCGGGGCAGCCGAGCTCGACAATGCTTCGTGTCCACCTTCAACAGGTATTCTTTGCTTGCTGGGGTTTTTTGGGGGGAGTTTTTAGTGGGTTTTTTTTTTATCTTCTTTTTTTCTTTTGTGTGTGTGTTGAAGGAGCATTATTTTTGAAAAAAAAAATCTTTTTTTGTAGGTTTGTGTTGGGTGGTGGTGGCATGGTGTTGTGTTGTGTGCGTTGTATCTTGCTTTGTTGTGTGTGTTGTGTGTGTGTGTGTGTGTGTGTAGTGTGGCTGTGTGTGTGTGGTGTGTGGTGTCACGCTGTGGTGTGTGGTAGCGTGTTGTGTCTTTGCAGTGTTGTGTCATGTTTAGTTGTTTGTGTCATGTGGTGTGGCATTCTGTGGTGTTTTGTGTTGTGCTGTGTCATATGTCATGTTGCTGTGTGTCACATGTGATTGTAGTGGTGTCTTTTTTAGTGTGGTGGGCGTGTTGCCTTGTGTTGCGTTGTGGAGTCAGTTGACTCTCTCAGACTTTGGTCCAATTCGCAGACCAATATCTGAGTTTAACTCTCAGACTATTATCAGATTCATTACGGACCAAGTGTTGTTCTAATGTCAAGTGCATATGCTTTAGTAACCTGACAATTAAGCATATAATTTTTGACTGTAGCTTGACAAAGCTTTATGTGCACGAAAGTGTGTCTTCACAAGTGACTGAGAATGTTAATGTTTTTGACTTTTTGCATTCATTATCAGTGGTTTCGCTTGTCAGTTTAACGACTTCTCTTTTACGAAGTCCTTTAAGTCATTTCCTGTAATTGTATTTAGATTTTTTTTTTTCAAATTTCACCCTCATTTCAGCCTCATTTGCCCAATTTCTCCCAAGTCTCCATTCATTCACATCTCCCACCCTTTCTAACCGATAATACTCAAATGGATATATAAATACTTTACCAAAATGTCTTATAATAATAATAATAATGATAATAATAATATTTTATTTTTATATAGCGCTATAATACAAGCATAAGCAAGCTCTAAGCACTTTACAATCCAGTACCAAAAGTGAAACAAGAAAGCATACAAAAAGTAGTAGAAACATAAAACAATCACCGATGTGTGTGACGGGACATTAAACAAAATTCCTCCTCCTCCTCCCTCTCTCTCTTCCATCCTTCCATCCTACCTTCCATCCTACCTTCCTTCCTTCCTACCTTCCTTCTTTCCACAGGACTCAGACACTCAGCAGCCTGTGTTGCTATGACGAGCGTCGAGAGCTCCTGAACCTCGGGGAGGGTGGTGGTGGCAGCATGGCGGAGAGGCTCCACCTGAGCGCCCCCCAGGGAGGGGGAGGAGGAGGTGGGGCGGCGGAGGGGGAGGAGGAAGGGGAGAGGGTGGTGCCGTGGTTCTCGTACCTGGCGGAAGAGGTGGCGCCTTTCCTGCACTGCTGTGACTACGCGTCCAACGCCTCGCTGTGCCGGGAGTTTGTGGTCCACCGCCCCCAGCTGTCCTGCCAGGGCTACTCCCCTCCCGCTGCGGGTGTGTGTTGGTGTGCGGGGGTTTGGGTGGGGAAGGGTGTGTGTGTGTGTGTGTGCGTGTGTGTGTGCGTGTGTGTGTGTGTGTGCGTGTGTGTGTGTGTCTCTGTGTGTGTGTGTGTGTGTCTGTGTGTGTGTGTGTGTGTCCTGTTAGGTTTTCTGTCATCTTGACACTGGCATGTGTGTGTTTGTGTGAGTGTGTGTGTGTGAGTGTGTATGTGTGTGTGTGTGTGTGCCTTAGGGTTTCTGTCATCTTGACACTGGCATGTGTGAGTGTGTGTGTGTGTGTGCTGGGAGTGCGAGTGTGTGTGTTTTTGTGTCTGGAGGGGGAAGGGGTGTGTGTGCATGCATGTGTGTGTGTGTGTGCTGGAGTGTGTGTGTGTGTGTGTGCTGGAGTGTGTGTGTGTGTGTGTGTGTGTGTGTGTGTGTGTGTGTTTATCTACTGGTCCTTCACTCATGCAGAAACATGAACACTGGTCTGTCTGTCTAGTACAGCAATGGTGTCGGTGAGTGTGTGTGTGTGTGTGTGTGTGTGTGTGTGTGTGTCTGTCTACTAACACCAACACTAACAGTGATGTCTGTCTGTCTGTCTGTCTGCTAACACCAACACTAACAGTGATGTCTGTCTGTCTGTCTGTCTACTAACACCAACACTAACAGTGATGTCTGTCTGTCTGTCTGTCTACTAACACCAACACTAACAGTGATGTCTGTCTGTCTGTGCAGCCCAAGCAGCAGGTGACCCCCACCTGGTGACCCTTGACGGGGTCAACTACACCTTCAACGGGGAGGGGGACTTCGTCCTGCTGCAGGATCGAACCCACAGGTTGAGGGTCCACGTGCACGCTGCCCGGGCCCTGGACCTCCATGGTGAGCCAGGGTGTTAGATTTTTATTTTTATTCTTTACTCATTCTGCCCCACAGCTACATGCATGCTACAAGTTCCCAGGACCAGCATTACATGAGACCACTGCAGAAAAAACAACAACAGGGTGGTTCACTGAAACGGCGAAAATTGACGGAGATTTGTTGATTTACTCAGTCAAACAGATCTTCGTTTTCATGCTTCCATAATCCATAAACGAAATTAGAATAGTGTGTTGGTTCTAGAATGCTTGTACCTGGTCCACAATTGTAGTAATCATGGTATGAGTGACTGAGAACGTTGATGTTTTTGACTTTTTGCATTCATTATCAGTTGTTTCGCTTGTCAGTTTAACAACCTCTTTTATGAAGTCCTTTAAGTAATTTCCTGTAATTGTATTTAGATTTTTTTTTTTTTTTTTTTTCAAATTTCACCCTCATTTCACCCTGATTTGCACAGTTTCTCCCAACTCTCCATTCATTCACATCTCCCACGCCTTCTAACCCATAATACTCAAATGTATTCATAAATACTTTAACAAAATATTTTCAGTCACCGATATGTGTGACAGGGACATTAGACAAAATTCCTCCTCCTCCTCCACATGGAGTAGTTCTTGATTTTCATAAGTCATCCCACACAAAATTCAAAAGTGTATTAGTAAACGGAAAGTTGTTATAATTATGGTTTGTCTGTGTGATTGTGTCTGTGTGTGTGTGTGTATGTGTGATTGTGTGTGTGTATGAGTGTTTTTTGTGTGTGTATGTATATGTGTGTATTCATGTGAGTGTGTGGGTCTGTATATGTATGTGTGAACATGTGTGCATGTGTGTGTGTGCATGTTTGTGTTTGTGTGCATGTGTGTGTGCGTGTGTGTGTACATGTGTCTATGCGTCTGTGAGTGCATGTGTACGTTTGTGTCTGTGTCTGTATATGTACCTATCCGTGTGTGTGTGTGTTTCTGTGTGTGTGTGTGTGCACGTGTTTCCTCTCCCAGGTCAGCTGGGCAACGCCACACTGTTCACGGCGGTGGCAGTAGGGGTGGTGAATGAGACGGGGGTGGTGGAGATCCGCAGGGGAGACGACCAGGAGACAGCCAGCGTGCTGGTGGACCAGCAGGAAGTGGACCTGGACTCGTCTCCCTTAGAGCTCCGAGGTCAGTGCTGTCCCCTTGTCTTATTGTGATTTTTTTTTTTTTTTTTAAATTAAAGGGAAAAAATGCACCCACAACATTGTCATAGTGTTGTAAAAAAAAAAAAAAAAATTACTTTGAAAACTAGTGGACACAACATTGTGTTATTGTTGTTGTAAATAGAATGAATGTATATATATATAGATATATAGACACAACATTGCCGTTTTGTCATAGAAAAACAAAATGTACAAAATATGAATATAAATCAGAAGACTCAACATTATTTTATTGTTGTTAAATAAAATATATGGAAAAAAAGTATATATATATATATATATAGAGAGAGAGAGATGAGCAGACTTGACATTGTCTTATTGTGCTGTTGTTTGTTTTTGTTGGTTTTTTTTCTCCTGACTGAACATGTTGGGGTACATAGCTGATCAGGCGTCTGCTTAGCAGATGTGGTGCAGCATGTATGGATTTGTCTGAACACAGTGACATCTCCTTGAGAAACCAAACTGAACTGAACTGTACTGAACTGTTGTTGTTTCTATTTGTAAACGCCTAGGGCGTATTATCAAGATAAGGCATAAATGCTGATAATAGTGATAATATTGATGATGATGAAGATGAACTAGATATTAAAACAGCCAGCTGTCTGACAGGAATAACGCTGTACCACAACGACACGGCGAACGGCACGGTGGATTTCACGGTGGTGATGGAGACGGCAGGGATCTCGGTGCTGGTGTCTGCTACTCCAGACCTGCTCAACATCATGGTTCTGGTGGGGTCTTCACAGCTCAAAGGTGGGTGTTGGTAGGGGGGGGGGGGGGGTAGATGTGGTCTTGTGTTAGGAGTGTGTGTGTGTGTGTGTGTGTGTGAGGGTCTTGTGTGTGTGTTGTGGTGGTCTTGTGTGAGTGGTGTGTGTGTGTGTAGAGGTGGATTTGTGTGAGGTGTGTGTGTGTGTGTGTGTGTAGAGGTGGTCTTGTGTAAGGTGTATGTGTGTGTGTGTGTGTGTATGAGGGGTGTGTGTGTGTGTAGAGGTGGTGTTTTGTGAGGGACATGTGTGTGTGTAGAGGTGGCCTTGTGTGAGGGATGTGTGTGTGTGTGTGTGTGTGTGTATAGAGTTGGTCTTGTGTTAGGAGTGTGTGTGTGTGTGTGTGTGTGTGTGTGTAGAAGTGGTCTTGTGTTAGAAGTGTGTGTGTAGAGGTGGCCTTGTGTGAGATGTGTGTGTGTGTGTGTGTAGAGGTAGTCTTGTGGGGGAGGGGGGGTGAGGGGGCGTGTGTGTGTGTGTGTGTGTGTAGGTGTGTGTGGAGGGGGTCTTTTGAATGTGGGGGTGTGGGGTGTGGAGGGGCTCGTGTCTGTGGAGTAAAGGGTGTGGGGGTGTGTATGTAGGTTTGGTGAAGGGGGTCTGTTGTGTGTGGTTGATTGTGTGTTGATTTCTTTGCCTTTTCTGTGTTTTAAAAGAGAATTTATCTTTGGAAAACTTTTTACTTCTTTTATGATTTTATAAGTGGAGGAAAACGGAAGAATTATAAAAGGAAGAAGTATAAAGATAAAAAGAAACAAGAAAGGGGAAAAAAGAGAAGAAAGTATTGCAGTGACTGAATGAATGAAAAGACATGAAACGCTTGTTTCTCACCCCCTAAAAAAAAAAGAAAAAAAAAAAGCAACCAGAGAAAGGCATAGTCTGCAGTTTTCTTGACTTTGACCCTTGCTGTGTTTCCACAGGCAACCTGGAGGGGTTGCTAGGCAACTACAACGGGGTGAAGACAGACGACCTGCGATCTCGTCAAGGTCGGGTGATTCCGGTCACGGCCAACATGAGCGACATCCACTACCTGTTCGGCATGACCTGTGAGTACCTGTGCACTGCCAGGACTGTACTGCGTTTTTCTTCCAGACTTGTTCCATTCCAAAACTACATGTAGAGATGCCAGCTGTTACGATGTCGCTGTATTTTGTTACGCTCGATCTCAGTTTGTTCCGACATTCCGCCAGTGTCAAAATTGTTCCGAGTTCATTTTCGACTGCATAGCATGATCACATTACCCAGACGCTCTGGACCTATCGATCACGAGGCCAGGGCGGTCACCTCAGTCCTTGGACTGACGTGATGATGCTCAGCTAGTTGCATGCATGTTTCCATTGAAACAGCATTGACTGGGCCAATCAGCTTAATCGTTTGCCCGAAAAAGAGAATTTAGCTAAATCAAGTTCAGTTCAGAATACCAACTGTACCAAGCAAGAATATTCTAAACGAGAACAGTGTGCTGGTACAATAATACTTGGTCCACACAAGTTAACTCATTCATTCCTGGTGTTCTGTGTCTTGTACATGAGAAACGAGGCTTTGCTGTATCATTTAGTGCAGAGTTGTCTGCCATCTATTTGAGAGAAATGAATTTTTCTGTGTCACTGAATGGAGTGTTGTCTGTCTGTTACATGAGAGAAACAGATCTGCTGTTTCATTATCTGTCTTTTACATGAGAGAAACACGTCTTTGGTGTATCATTGAATAGAAGGTTGTCTGTCTTTTGCATGAGAGAAACGAGTCTTTCTGTATCATTGAATAGAAGGTTATCTGTCTTATACATGAGAGAAACAAGTCATTCTGTATCATCGAATCGAGTGTAGTCTGTCGTGCATGAAAGAAGTCTCTGTATCATTGAACAGAGCATTGTCTGTCTTTTGCAGGAGAGAAACAAGTCATGGCTTTTTTTTAATTATTATTATTGGAGTGTTGTCTGTCTGTCACAGGGCACCTGGAGAGAAACGAGTCCTTGCTGTATCACCCAGAGGATGAGGACTCTTCAGGAGACCAGAGTGGCTATGTGCCTGTCTTCATGGACACCATCAAAGAGGACGAGCTCAGGTAGGGTCAGGATGGCTAACGTAGGGTCAGGATAGCTAAGGTATGTCAGGATAGCTCAGGTATGCTAAGGTAGGGTCAGGATGGCTGAGGTATGTCAGGATAGCTCAGGTATGCTAAGGTAGGGTCAGGATAGCTCAGGTAGGGTCAGGATGGCTAAGGTATGCTAAGGTAGGGTCAGGATGGCTAAGGTATGCTAAGGTAGGGTCAGGATAGCTAAGGTATGCTAAGGTAGGGTCAGGATAGCTCAGGTATGCTAAGGTAGGGTCAGGATGGCTAAGGTATGCTAAGGTAGAGTCAGGATGGCTAAGGTATGCTAAGGTAGGGTCAGGATGGCTAAGGTATGCTAAGGTAGGGTCAGGATAGCTAAGGTATGCTAAGGTAGGGTCAGGATAGCTAAGGTATGCTAAGGTAGGGTCAGGATAGCTAAGGTATGCTTAGGGTCAGGATAGCTAAGGTATGCTAAGGTAGGGTCAGGATAGCTGAGGTATGCTAAGGTAGGGTCAGGATGACTAAGGTATGCTAAGGTAGGGTCAGGATGGCTAAGGTATGCTAAGGTAGGGTCAGGATGGCTAAGGTATGCTAAGGTAGGGTCAGGATGGCTAAGGTATGCTAAGGTAGGGTCAGGATGGCTAAGGTATGCTAAGGTAGAGTCAGGGTAGTTCAGGTGGGGTCAGGATGGTTAAGATATGTTAAGGTAGGGTCAGGATAGCTCAGGTAGGGTCAGGATGGTTAAGATATGTTAAGGTGGGGTCAGGATGGTTAAGGTAATTCAGGATAGCTCAGGTATGTCAGGATGGCTAAGGTATATAAGGTTAGTTAAGGTGTGTTGGGATAGCCAAGGTATACATGTCAGGATAATTCAGGTGAGGCGACGATAACTCAGTTAAGGCCAAGATAGTTCAGGTGAAGCCATGATAATTCAGTTAAAGTCAAGATAGCTCAGGTAGGGTCAAAATAGCTAAGACGAGGCCATGATTGCTCAGGTAGGGCCAGAATAGTTCAGGTAGGATCAGGATAGCTCAGGTAGGACTGAGATGGGTAGGTTCAAAGTAGCTAGGATCAAGATAGCCCAGGTGAGGCCAAGATAGCTCCAGTAGGGTCATGATAGTTCAGGTAGGGCCAAGATAGGTCAGGTAGTGCCAAGTTCGAACTAGTCATCTCCACAGCTGCAGGCTTCAAAGGTTTAGAGTAGACAGACCGCAGACTTCAGCATCATCAGCGACACTCTGTCACCCAGCACAATGTTGTTGTCAGTGCAATGTTTGCATGACATTGAAAGAACACAAATTCATTTTCCTTATTTTAAACTCACTTTAACTGGTGAAGGTTTAGTGTCAGCTGTTGTGTTATGAGTGGAAAATGAAAGGGATTTCCTTATTTTAGATTCACTTTAACTGGGGAAGGTTTGGTGTCAGTTGTGTTGTGAGTGGAAAATGAAAGGGATTTCCTTATTTTAGATTCACTTTAACTGGGGAAGGTTTGGTGTCAGCTGTGGTGTTGTGAGTGGAAAATGAAAGGGATTTCCTTATTTTAGATTCACTTTAACTGGGGAAGGTTTGGTGTCAGCTGTCGTGTTGTGAGTGGAAAATGAAAGGGATTTCCTTATTTTAAATTCACTTTAACTGGGGAAGGTTTGGTGTCAGCTGTCGTGTTATGAGTGGAAAATGAAAGGGATTTCCTTATTTTAGGTTCACTTTAACTGGGGAAGGTTTGGTGTCAGCTGTTGTGTTATGAGTGGAAAATGAAAGGGAGACAAAGGGAAGAGAAATACGGAAACAATGAAGAGGTGTGGTTACTCTTTGTCGGACAAAGGCGAGAAAGAGAAGGCGTCTGGTAAAAGAGTAACAACCATTCTTCTTTGATTGATGCAAGTGTTGTGCTTTTATCCAGCACTCTTCAGTTGATACTGCTGCAGCTGATGGAAGTAGCCGGCATGCCCTGATAGAGAATGAAGTGTTTCCATAACCCCACCAGACGCTGACATGGATTACTGGATCCTTAACGTGTGTATTTGGTGTCATGTACGCACATAGGTATCATATGAAAACAGAGTATGGTTGCCTTGCCTTTATGGCGAGGTTGAAAATGGTCACGCACGTAAAAGCCCACTTGTACATACATCTATTTTGGTGTCATATACTGTACCATGTCAAGCTGATGCAAACTAGGCCTATCGGTATGTTGCCTCCTCGATCAGCGTCTAAAGACGCATCGCCACGGTCCCTATCGGGAGGAATCATGAGCTCCGGGCCTGGGAGAGTCTCTTGCCGAATCTCAATCCATAAACAAAGAAGAAGTACACACACACGAAGGGGGTTGAGGCACTAACAGCACTGCACATATGCTGACCTGTGAGATCGGGGGGGAACCATCTCCACCCCTAACCCGCAGATTCCAGCCAGGATTCAAACCCAGTGGCCAAGGATTGTAAGTCCAGCGGTCTAACCACTCAGCGTCCATGTCTTGTGTTGCAAGGGTGCATGTTGGGAGTGGCTGTTGCAGGAATGGAACCCTGGAGCTGTGCCAGGGGAACCAGCAGTGCATCTTCGACTTTCAGCTGACCGGGAAGGAATCCATTGGACAGTCCACCAAGCAGTTCAACGACCGCTTCGAGACCGTCGTCAAAGAAATAGCCCCAGGTGACTGTAACTTCCTGGCCGTTTTTTGATTGTTGTTGTTTATTTATTTATCTGTTTGTTTATTTCTTTGTTCATTCACTTATTCATTCATTTCATTATCCTTTCATTTATTTATTTGTTTATTTTCTTATTTTTTTATTTACTTATTAATGTATCTTTTGATTGTCTTTTTTTTCAGCATTTTAAATGATTTCATACATGGTTTTTTTCTTATTTATATATAAGATATGTGATATGTATATATATGTACTTGAAAAAATTCTGAAATTAAATTGTAATAATAAAAAATCTGTAAAAAAAAAAGAAAAAAATATTTAAAAGATAACAAACACATTCAGTTATCAATTGAAAAGAATAAGAAAAAGAAAGAAAGAAAGAAACCAGAAGGAAAAGAGAACAGATTTCAGTGTAAAGATGACAAGCAGTCTTTTAACTCATTCTACCCCACAGCCACACGCCTGCTACCACTCCCCTGGACCAGCATTACATGAGACCACTGCAGAAAAAACAGGGTGGTTCACTTAACTCTTTCCATACGAACGGCGAAAGAGACGACGTTAACAGCGTTTCACCCCAATTACCATCATCAAAATATTGCAAGCGGAAGGCTCTTATACTGAAGAGGTGAATGTTGACAAAGAATACCACAATTCTGACGATGGAAGCTAAAGGTTGGGTCATTCAGACACCCACTGGACATCCGAGGGGTCTGTGTAGAGGAGAAGAGAGGACTGGCCGTACTGAGTGAGTTAAATGGGGAAAATTGATGGAGATTTGTTGATTTAATCAGTTGAAGAAAGCTTCGTTTTCATGCTTCCGGAATCCATAAACAGTTAAGTTTATAATGCCAGCTGTACCAAGCAAGAATAAACGAAATCAGAATAGCATGTTGGAACGAGAATACTCGTACCTGGTCCATAAACAGTTAAGTTTATAATGCCAGCTGTACCAAGCAAGAATAAATGAAATCAGAATAGCATGTTGGAACGAGAATACTTGTACCTGGTCCATAAACAGTTAAGTTTATAATGCCAGCTGTACCAAGCAAGAATAAACGAAATCAGAATAGCATGTTGGTACGAGAATACTCGTACCAGGTCCACAGGGGAGGTAATCATATGAGTTAACTCGTACCTGGAGTTGAGTGAGGTAAAGAGCATGACATGTATCTAAGTGCAATCTACACTTTTACATTACAGTACATATGGTATAACCTACTAACATATCTGTATCCATTAGTACATTCAGCACATACGTGTAACATACTTACACATCTTTATCCACCAGTACATACATATCCACCCAAGCATACCAACACACACACACACACACACATGTTCATGATTACAAAATTAACTATCAAGATTGAAAGTCTGGTCTTGCATACACAGTTTTCTTGATCAGTTTGGCTTTGTTATTTTGTTTCGGAAAAATTTCATTCCGGTCTGGAAAAAGTCCAGAATTTCGCTTGGTCATGTCAGTGTGAACCCTGGGAAATCAGTAAGGTGTGTTTGTGTGATGTCTCTGTTTACAACAATGGGACAACAGTGTTTACAACAATGGGACAACAATGGGACAACAGTGTTTACAACAATGGGACAACAGTGTTTACAACAATGGGACAACAGTGTTTACAACAATGGGACAACAATGCGACAACTGTGTTTACAACAATGGGACAACAGTGTTTACAACAATGGGACAACAGTGTTTACAACAATGGGACAACAGCACCAACACATTGGAGGGGCAGGGAGAGACATTCTCTCTGCCAAAAGAAAGAGTCCGTGAGGGTGTGGGTTTGAATCCCTCTCTTTCGCCCTTTCTCCCCAAGTTTGACTGGAAAATCAAACTGGAACGTCTGATCATTTGGATGAGAAGACAAAACTGAGGTCCTGTGTGCAGCATACACTGGGAAAAGAACCCATGGCAACATGATTATCATCCCCCGGAAAAATATTTAGAAGAAGTATTCTCTGATAGATACACAAATATGATGATAATAATAATAATAATAATAATAATAAGGGTAATTATATAGCGCTGAATCTTGTGCAGAGACAAATCAAAGCGCTTTCGCACCAGTCATTCATACATGAATACATTTGTATTTCTTTTTTCTTTCTTTTCTTTTTATCACAACTGATTTCTCTGTGTGAAATTCGGGCTGCTCTCCCCAGGGAGAGCGCGTCGCTACACTACAGCGCCACCCACGGGCTGCTCTCCCCAGGGAGAGCGCGTCGCTACACTACAGCACCACCCACGGGCTGCTCTCCCCAGGGAGAGCGCGTCGCTACACTACAGCACCACCCACGGGCTGCTCTCCCCAGGGAGAGCGCGTCGCTACACTACAGCGCCACCCATTTTTCTGTATTTTTTTCCTGCATGTAGTTTTAGTTGTTTTTCCTATTGAAGTGGATTTTTCTCCAGAATTTTGCCAGGAACAATCCTTTTGTTGTCGTGGGTTCTTTTACGTGCGCTAAGTGCATGCTGCACATGGGACCTCGGTTTATCGTCTCATCCGAATGACTAGCATCCAGACCACCACTCAAGGTATAATGGAGGGGGAGAAAATATCGGCGGCTGAGCCGTGATTCGAACCAGCGCGCTCAGATTCTCTCGCTTCCTAGGCCTGACCTCTAGGTCATCACTACATTTGAGGTCTGACTAAGCGCGTTTGGTTGTGCTGCTGGTCAGGTATCAGCCCAGCAGATGGAAAGGGTGTGTAACTTAAGTTACATCTAAAACATACTTTGTTGAGTGGAGTGATGGCCTAGAGGTAACACGTCCGCCTAGGAAGCGGGAGAATCTGAGCACGCTGGTTCGAATCACGGCTTAGCTGCCGATATTTTCTCCCCCTCCACTAGACCTTGAGTGGTGGTCTGGAAGCGAGTCATTCGGATGAGACAATAAACCGAGGTCCCGTGTGCAGCATGCACTTTGCACACGTAAAAGAACCCACGGCAACAAAAGGGTTGTCCCTGGCTAAATTCTGTAGAAAAATCCACTTCGATAGGAAAAACAAATAAAACTGCACACAGGAAAAAATACAAAAAAATGGGTGGCGCTGTAGTGTAGCGACGTGCTCTCCCTGGGGAGAGCAGCCCTAATTTCACACAGAGAAATCTGTTGTGATAAAAAGAAATACAAATACAAATACATATACTTGTCGTTATGTTTAAGTTTTATTTGTTATATTGCAAATCATTATTATTAGTGCGCGTGTGTGCGTGCATACGTGCGTGTATGTGCAGGTTTTTTTTTCGTGTTTCACAGACATTGTTGGACTGAAGTTGTGATTCGATGAGTATGTATTATTATTGTATCTTCCACACCCCAAAAGGGGCAAAAGGATTAAATTTTTTTGAATCTAGAATCTTTGAATCTTGATACATTTTTTTTTGGTCCAAACGCAGCGATGGCTCTTTGAGAAACTGAAAGTGCAACTTTGTGTTGTTCCAGTGGTACGGTGTCCCTACATACAGCAACTGGACAACGGCAATCGCACGTTGGATGGTCAGGCTGTGGGCAACAGGGTGACCTTCACCTGTGACCAGGGCTACAGACTGACCAATGGGACCACCGTGCTGGTCTGCCAGGACTCCGGAAAGTGGAACGGCACAGCGCCTGACTGTGTGATAGGTGAGGGAGAAATATCTGCCCAGTTATTATTTATTCTGTCCCTACCATAGGTGAGAGAAATCACTGCCATCTTGTTATTTATTCTATCCCCACCACAGGTGAGAGAAATCACTGCTCTCTTATTATTTATTTTATCCCCACCCCCTCCATGTTTATTGATTAAGTTATTGTCATGCAATCTTTTTCTGTCCCCACTGCCTCCCCCGTTTTATTGATTAAGTTATTGCAGTGCTTATTTTGATGAATGGTCATGTTGTAAAAGTGATTGCGTTGGATGTGTTTAGGGATACATGTGCTAGATCCAGAGCCAGAAGATGAATTTCTGTGAGTTTTAAGACAATGAAATCTGTCTATCTTTTAAGATCCTTTGACTCTGAAACATTTAAAAAGCTGAAGAATGGCTGGCTGTGGGCTGTGGAATGTATTCGGACAGATCCATACACGCTACACCACATCAGCTAGACAGATGCCTGACCAGCAGCGTGCCTCAACGCACATCGTCAGGCCCTGAGTGCATGTGTATATATTTCTTCCACAGAATATCACCAGAGGACAAAACAAACGTTGCCAAGGGTTCTTTTCCAGTGTGCCAAGTGCATACCGCACACAGGGCCTCCGTTTATTGCCTCCTCTGAATGACTACATGCTCAGGTTTGATTTTCCGGTAAAGCTTGGAGGAGAAGGGTGGGACAGGGAAGTGAACCCACACCCCCAGGGACACTGTTGGCAGATAAGAATCTTACCCACTCCACCACCTTCTTCCCTTTGTTTCATCTCCTTCTCGTCTGTTGATGCAGACCTGCGGCAGGACAAAGAAGACATTCTCCTGTACATCGCCGTCGGCAGTGCCTTTGGGGGCTTCGTCGTGGTCATCCTTTCCGCCGTACTCCTGCTGTGGGCGATTCGCAAATGCCGGAGAAAATACATGGCAAAAATGGCAGAAACTGGGTAAGAGGTTGAATGAATGAATGAATGATGCACCAATTCTACCTCTAAGCGCTTTACAAACACTGAGTCATTTGCACAAGAGAATGCCTGCCTGGGTGAAGCCAACTGATGGCTGCCATCGGCTGCTCATCATTGGTTTCCTGTATCATTCAGTCAGGTTTCAGGTACATGCACATAAACACTCAGACAGATGTAACATTTTATGTGTATGACTGTTTTGTTTATTTACCCTGCCATGTAGGCAGCCATACTACGTTTTCAGGGGTGTGCATGCTGGGTGTGTTGTTGTTTCCATGATCCACCAAACACTGACATGGATTACTTGATGGATTATTTGACCTTCTGCGTACATGTACACACTAAGGGGGTTCAGGCACAAGCAGGTCTGCACATATGTACACCTTTGTTTCTGCTGTTTTTCTCTGTCTGTCTTGGTTTGAACAGTTTTTATTCAATCTTTGGCTGGGGTGTGTGGGGGGTGGTGAGAGAGGGGGTGTGTGGAGGGGCTAGTAGTTTAGCAAATCAGGTATAAATGGGTCTTGTAAGTTGAGTGCCTGATGTCCTGCAAAAAAATGTTGCCACAGTGCCCATAGGACGTCCACTATTCTGATTATTTTTTTTCCTTCATCAGAGTTTGGTTTAATGAACACAAAACAGGATCTGAACGGTTAACTTTAATATGTCTGGATTTCACAAGATTGAGGTATTTAGCTACTGTTTGGAAATGGCTGGTGATGGTTGCAGAGGAGTGAATGACCCACAGGCACCATTCTGGACTGGCTTAATTAATTGGCAGTCTGAAGGTCAACGTTAAGTTTGGTTGCACACTCTGGAAATTCCTCTTGATTGGCAGTGGTACCATTGATAAATGTGTGGGTTCAAATAGCTCATTGAGAAAATAGGTGAGGCACAGAGAGAGAGAGGGAGAGAGAGAGGGAGATTACAAATATAAGTACTGTCACTGTTGATGAGACAAGGGCATATACTCGTAATTCAAACCATGGTTTGTCTAAACACTTACGGCCTGAATTACTGCCTTTGTCCTATCTAGAATAAGGGTTCTTATTTGTTTATTCTTTGAAAATATTTCAGTTAATCAGCTGTTTGTTATTAATATTATAAGTGTTGACTTTTTGTTTCAGGTCTGAACCAGAGCAGATAGAGTTGCCCAGGTTCTTTGACCCGTCTTCAACACCAAACCCCGTGTTTGAAAACCCACATTTCTTGTCAAGGTCAGTGTCAACACTTTCTCTCTCAATACTTGTTTGGGTTTGGTCAGCGTCAACACTTTCTCTCTCAGTACTTGTTTGGGTTTGGTCAGCGTCAACACTTTCTCTCTCAGTACTTGTTTGGTTTTTGTTTGGTTAGGTTTTGTGTTTTCTACCTTAAACTTCTTCTTATAATGATTTTTTTTTTTTTCAGTCTGTGAAATTATCTGTCAGTCTGTCTGTCTGTCTGTATGTCTCTGTGTGTGTCTATTTCTGTCTCTGTCTCTGTCTCTCTCTCTATATATATATAGTGTCCAGCTACCTGCCTGTGTCTGTCTGTCTGTCTGTCTCTGTCTGTCTCTCTTTCTGTCTCCATCTGTCTGTCTATGTATTGTGTCTATCTGTCTGTCTGTCTGTCTGTCTTTCTCTCTCTCTTGTCTATCTACCTGCCGCTGTGTGTGTGTGTGTGTCTGTCTGTCTCTGTTTACATGTTGTGTCTGTCTGTCTGTCTCTGTTTACATGTTGTGTCTGTCTGTCTCTGTTTACATGTTGTGTCTGTCTGTCTCTGTTTACATGTTGTGTCTGTCTGTCTGTCTCTGTATACATGTTGTGTGTGTCTGTCTGTCTCTGTTTACATGTTGTGTCTGTCTGTCTCTGTTTACATGTTGTGTCTGTCTGTCTCTGTTTACATGTTGTGTCTGTCTGTCTGTCTCTGTTTACATGTTGTGTCTGTCTGTCTGTCTGTCTCTGTTTACTTGTTGTGTCTGTCTGTCTCTGTCTCTCCCTGTATGTATAGATATATAATATATAGATATATATAGATAGATATGTATAGATAGATAGATGTCTGTCTCTGTCTCTCTCTCTCCCTACATAGATAGATATATAGATAGATAGATAGATATAGACAGATCAATGTGTATAGATAGCTAGATATTTATAATCACTGTAGCTCACGGTGCGGTGTTGTGTTGTGTGTTCCACAGCCTGCAGAAACTGAAGAGTGAGGAGGGCAGGTTCCAGATCCCCCGACCCAGGTACGTGGACCCCAACATTTACACGGAGTATTTCTGAGGCCTCTTCGCTCCCCTGTCCAACATCTACACGGAGTATTTCTGAGGCCTCTTCGCTCCCCTGTCCAACATCTACATGGAGTATTTCTGAGGCCTCTTCGCTCCCCTGTCCAACATCTACATGGAGTATTTCTGAGGCCTCTTCACTCCCCTGTCCAACATCTACATGGAGTATTTCTGAGGCCTCTTCACTCCCCTGTCCAACATCTACATGGAGTATTTCTGAGGCCTCTTCGCTCCCCTGTCCAACATCTACATGGAGTATTTCTGAGGCCTCTTCGCTCCCCTGTCCAACATCTACATGGAGTATTTCTGAGGCCTCTTCGCTCCCCTGTCCAACATCTACATGGAGTATTTCTGACACCTCAACGTTCCCCTGACATCTACCTGCACGGAGTATTTCTGATGCCTCTCTGTTCACCAGTCCAGCATCTATGTGGAGTATTTCTGACGCCTCATCGCTCTCCTGTGCAACATCTACACGGAGCATTTGTAACACCTCACTGCTCATCCATGCACAATCTACATGGAGTATTTCTAATGCCTCAATGCTCCCCTGTGCAACATCTACAGGGAGTATTTCTTAGGCCTCTCCACTCACGTTTCCAAGATCTGCACAGAGTTTTTCTGATGCTTTATCACTCCCCTGTGCACCATCTACATGGAGTATTTCTGACGCCTCATCACTCCCCTGTGCAACATCAGGGAGTATTTCTTACACCTCATTGCTCCCCTCTCCAACATATATGTGGAGTATTCCTGATGCCTCGTAGCTCCCCTGTCCAAGAGTATTTCTGACGCCTCACCACTCACCTAACATCAATGTACGTGGAGTATTTGTGACGCCTGTCCCCACACTTGTTCAACATCCACACAGTGTTTCTGACACATCACCGCTTAATGTCATGTCCTCTGTGTCCTGTCCACACCTAGCCCCCCCACCCCCTGCACCCCCCTTCCCTCCCCCCTGTCCACTCCTACACACCACCTCCGCCACACCCCTCCCACACGCCTCCACCTCTTGTGGAACTGAGGCAGGGAGAAGTTCTCTCAGCGAGCGATCAACACAAAAGGGGAACCACGCAGCAAGGGGTTCAAGTCTGATTCATCTTGTGATTCACTGCTACAAGGCCATACATATCTGGCCATTTCCACCACGAACAGAACTACGGACAAACCCACCGCTGGTGTGTTTGAAATGAAAGGTGGTTTTCTGGTTACAACTGGTGAGCTGGTGTATGTGAGGTGTGAGAGTGAATGTGGTCAGGTTCTGTGGGTGTGGTGAATCAGAGTTGGAAGATGGATTAACCCAGCTTCTGTGTACAACGGGGGATAGATTATTGTGTGTTTAAAAAATACGTTAATCAAAGTCTACTTTTCAAAAAACAAAGAACGGACTGGATGCAGTAAGGTTCTGACAAAGAAGAACAAAATGTGATGAGATAGATCAGCTGTAGGAATATAAAGATCCAGGATCCGGTCTGTTGAAACTTCTGATCAGATCCTCTAGTCTGTTAAAAAAAAAAGAAAAAAAAAAAAGATTCCGGTCAGATCCAGAAAATTGTAGCAAGTCAGTGTGGTTCAGCTCAGATCGGTTCACTGCAGGACAATGGTTGGAATCCTTATGGAGCGTAAGAGGTGCGGGTGGTCTACAGATCATGTGATGTGATCGCCCAGACGGCCTCAAACACTGGGGGCCTTTCACAGAACCCAAAGGTTCACCCAAGCCATACATGGGCCAGGAAATTCCAAACTATTCAGTTTATGAACACATGACAGGGCAAAAAAGGAAAGAACCTAATCTCTTCAGCTTACTTCAGAACAGAGACAACAAAGTATGGATTGTTCAGATGATGAGATAACACAGGACAGAAAAAACAAACAAACAGGCTGTATCATTTTGAGTGAAAGACACACTGGGAAAGGAACTATGTGTTACAGTCCAACAGAAGGGTGTTGGAAGAGTGTTATAATCAACTGGAACTGAAAAAAAAAGAGAGACAGTTGGAAGAAGCACTGAACTTGAATGGACGTTTATCAGCATCATCATCATCCTCCTCGTCATCATGGTGACAAGACAGCTGCGCTGTGCAGGGCTGGGCCAGGCTCCATTCCCCGTCCACACAGGAGACAAGCAACAGAAACATGTGATTCCGACACACAGGTCTGTCACTGTTCATTTCAGTTTCTGCACAGTGTCAAGGAACAGACAGACAGACAGAGACACATAAGTGATATAAATGTTCATTTCATTTGTCAGAATGTAGACACTAGGAAAGACAGGTGTACGAGTCTTTTGTCGAGTCAAAAGACAGAGGCGTCAACAGATCGTAGAGACACATGAGTGTTGTTTGGAGTCAAAGGAACAGATTGGAGAAACACAAGTGTTGTTCTGACTCTGAGTCAAATGAACAGATCGGAGAGACACACGTGTGTTGTTTGGAGTCCAATGAACAGATCGGAGAGACACACGTGTGTTGTTTGGAGTCAAATGAACAGATCAGAGAGACACACGTGTGTTGTTTGGAGTCAAATGAACAGATCAGAGAGACACACGTGTGTTGTTTGGAGTCAAAGGAACAGATTGGAGAGACACACGTGTGTTGTTTGGAGTCAAAAGAACAGATTGGAGAGACACACGTGTGTTGTTTGGAGTCAAATGAACAGATCGGAGAGACACACGTGTGTTGTTTGGAGTCAAAGGAACAGATCAGACAGACACTCGAGTGTTGTTCTGAGTCAGATGAGAGAGACAAAGAGACGGTGGGACAGAACTCAGAACTCAGAACTTTTTTTGTTTGTTTGTTTTTCATCCAGGATTTTTAAAACAATGTTAGGTGTGGGCTATTCTTCCAACCTGCCCTCGTCCAAAGACAATACACACAGGAGTGCTGATTCAGTTCTCACAAAACTGGAAGCAAGGGACGGATGGACAGACAGACAGGGAGAGGGGGTGAGGGGTGGGGCACTAGCCCTCAGAACAGCAGCAGCACCATCACCACCACCACCACCCACCCCCTCAGACACTTGCTCAGCTCTATTCTCCAGTGACGCTGCATGCTTGCGGTGGTGGCGCACGCCTTGAAACGTAGTTAACCCTCTTGCGTTCACAACACACATTTCACAGGGAAACTCTTCCTAGTCTTTCGGCTGTGTGGGGCAGGAGTGACGGCAAGAGGGTTAAAGACACTTCTTCAACTTCAAGTCCTTTGCTGCCGCATGCCTCCAAAGCTGAAAAAAAAAAAAGAGAAAAAAAAGAAACCGGTCCCCTGACACTTTGACGCGGACTGGAGTTTTGTGCAGTTGACTGGAATTTTCTGGAGCTTACTAAAGGCCAGTACGTCCTACCCAGTGTGGGGGATGAAGTATATCGCTGGAAACCCCCCCCCCCCTGCCCCCCCCCCACCACCCTCCCCCCACACCCATCCCCCACCCTCCTCCACAATCTGATCATTATCAGGACACACTGGAATAAGGTTGAGAAAATCTTGTCCGTGATCAGTTGTTGATTTTTTTTTTTTTTTTTTTTTTTTTTTTAATTGAACAGAAGTTCACTCTTTGTTGTTGTTGTTTTTCTTCAGTACTGCTTCTCTCTCTGGTGGTTTTGTTGTTGTTGTTGTTGTTTTTGTTTTTTTGTTGTTGTTTTTTGTCTACAGTCACTGTTGTTGATGACGATGAAAACCTCAGGTTCTGTGTGGACTGCATTTGGTGCTGGGTGTGTGAAGTGATGCATGCTGAGAGGTGTGTAACTAGTACAAGTCTAGGGTAGCTCTCTGGCGCCAGAGAGCTATTACTGACTTGCACTTTCGAACTTTCAGCCTTAGATATGAAAGGCTTCTGTGTAACAGTATATTTTTTCTTCTTTTTTTTTTTTTTTTTTTTTTTCCTGATTAAGTCAACATGCTGAATGTTTCTGGTAATAAGTCAACATACCATGCTGTATGTGAATGGGAATAACACATGCTGAATGTTTCTTGCAATTTTATGTGTCAGCACGACTATTTTGATAATTTCTGGTGATTTGTCAAAAGGGAGTAAGTCATAACATGCTGAATGTTTCTGGTAATAAGTCATCATGGATGGATTAAAACATGCTGAATGTTTATGGCAATACATCATGATATATATATATGCTGAATGTTTCTGATAATAAGTCAATATGAATAACATATTATATGCTGATTGTTCAATGTGAAACTACATGCTGATTGTTTCTGGCAATAAGTCTTTCCTACCAAAATTTCCTGTTTGAGGTGACGTGCTGGGTTACCTGGTTCATGTGGTTGCTGTCTGCATAGAATTGTTGTGTGTATAAGATGGTGGTACCTTTGCTCCTTTCTGATTCACTGTGCAGTGAATTCATTTCAATGATCCATTTGTATACCAATGATATTTATGCTGCTGCATCCTGTAGTGATAAGAATCCCGTAGTGATAAGAAATTGAATCTTTTTATTCCTTTCTTCTTTTTAAAATTTTTTTATTTTATAGAAATAATGACATTATACATATTCTTTCTTGTGAGGGAAATATTAAATCTAAAAAAAGATATGTGCAACAAGTATGAATTATCAAAGATGATGATATTAATAGAATAGAACAGAATATGTCTTTATTACCAAGTGTACCGGGCTCACAAGGAATATTGGATACTTATTTTTTATATATATATACTATATATAATAGCTCCTATCCTCAGTCAGAGACCAGACTCAAAGCACTTTACAACCACGGAGTCATTTGCACAACAGGCTGCATACCTGGGTAGAGCTGACAGACAGCTGGCAATGAGAACTTAATGCCGAAAATGTCTGTAACAAATTTCAGCCTTCTCATGACAAGTATAGCTGACAAATTTCAGTCTGACGTGACCAGGCTCATGTCTGAATAGCAGAAACATGGGGAATGTTATATACACAGCAGATATGGGGATGTTAAAGATACAGCAGATATGGGGAATGTTATATGCACAGCAGATAACAGGGTTCAATCTACAGCAAGTGAGGAGAGACAGACCATTGATCGTTCCAGAAGTGAATGTATATTTATATTATAAACAAAACAGTCTTGTATTCATTACTAAATTAGTCACTGCACTGGCATGTGTGTGTGTGTGTGTGTGTAAGAGAGAGAAAGAGAGAGAGAGAGTGCCTTGAAACCAGAAAATGTTCTACAGGTGAGAGAAGGATCGTCTTTGTTGATGGGCAACAAGCTGTGTGTGAGAAATGCATCAGTTGGCATGCTTTGTTACCTGTGTCAGGTAAAAATTGGCTGCTTTGTTTATTTGTTGCATCATTTCATTCATCGGCAAACATTTAGCTCCTTTTGCAGAACAAAAGAAAAAAGGAGAGGAAAAAAAAAGGTTGTTTGGGTTTTATTTTGGGTTTGTTTTTTTTAGGTGAAAGAGCCTTTTTTTTTCTTGTAACTGTCAGTGGTCTCAGTAGTAGGTTTATTTTCAAGGCAGTGTTATATATCATGAATTTGTTTGTTTGTTTACAGGGATGTGTGAAGTGGTTATATTTGGGACTTGTGGGGTTTGTTTGTTTGTTGATGTTTGTTTTTGTTTCTTTCTTTTTCTTCCCCGCTGATTAAAAAGAAAAGCCATCATGTGTGTAAGTGCCCTTTGTGTGTCTGTGTGTGTGTCTGCATGCATGCAGTACTATGTTTTGCCACTGAGAGTGTGTTTCTAGGAAACAGCAGTTTCATTTCTAAAGAACAAAGCTTTTTGTGCCTTATGAGTTCTGGAAGAAGAAAAAAGTGCCATGAAAATATTAAATGGATGGGTAGTACTAGTAGGTAATAATTTTTATTAATACTGAAGGACACTTGCTTAGATTTTTTTTTTTTTTTTTTTTTTTTTTTGTGATGAGGCGCTTGTCTGAAATATTCCACCATGTTCTGAACAGAATTAACTCACTCAGTACGGCCAGTCCTCTCTTCTCCTCTACACAGACCCCTTGGATGTCTAGTGGGTGTCTGAATGACCCAACCTTTAGCTTCCGTTGTCAGAATTGTGGTATTCTTTGTCAACATTCACCTCTTCAGTATAAGAGCCTTCCGCTTGCAACATTTTGATGATTTTAACTGGGGCGAAACGCTGTTAACATCATCTCTTTCACCGTTCGTATGGAGAGAGTTAAGAATCCCATAATGACTGTGTTCTTCTGTCAGTGTGTAAGCAGAGATCAGATGAAAGGCCCGTCTCCCAAATATTCTTGAACTTTCAGTTAACCAGAAAGTATCGGATTCAGAGTATACTTGCACTGAAACAGAACGCAGCGTTAGACATTTTGAATGTTTAATGGTTTAGAAATGAATAATAGACATTATTTTTAGGTGACAGGGCACTGAAATTGAACAGACTGTCTTCTGTTTATCGCTTGGAAAATACTGTCTTTAATGCAAACTGTGTAAGAACATTATCTTTAATTGCTGTTCAGGACTGAAATTGACCAGACTGTCTTCAGTAGATTACTTGGAAAGTACTGTCTTTGATTCAAAGTTGGTGAGAACCCTTAAAATTCCCTCCCATTTATTTGTTGTTGGTTTTTTGTTGTTGTTGTCTTTTTAATGGTCCTTTTTTTTTTATTAATTGAATTTTCTCTTTCTCTTTGTCAATATTTGTGCAATGTGAAAACAAGATGCATAAATCATTTGTGCAACTGACGTGGTTACCACCCCCACCCACCCCCCACACCTCCTCAAATAAATGTATAGATAAATAGATTTTTTTTTTTATTTTTTTTTTTTTTTAATGAAACAAAATAGAAATGAATGAATCAACAAGTGTGGCGAAGGAGTTGCCATCCTGTAGATGTCATCAGCACGAACCCTTTGTCAGACACAGCTTACCTGAACCAGATCCATTCTAGTCAACCTGTGTGTTCTAGTGACCCCAGCAAGTGTCTGTTGTTGTTGTTGCTGCTGTTGTTGTTGCTGTTGTTGTTGTTGTTGTTACAGAGACAAGGACATGCTGTGGAAGAGAAAAAACAAACAAAAAAAGTGGCGTGTAAAAATTCACTGACATTGAGTAAAAAAAAAAAAAAAAAAAAAGTCATTGACATTGGCCATGAATTTTGTTTAGTACCAAAGTGCAGAACATCAGTGTCAAGTCATGTAGTGTGTGCTTTACTTGTTTTTGTACACTTTGCTTTGTCTGTTTGTGTGTGTGTGTGTGTGTGTGTGTGTGTGTGTGTGGAGGGAACTGTATCAAGGCATTTATCATGTGATACCACCATCACCAGAGTTCCTTGAATATTATGAGCAAGTATCAAATTACCCTTTTAGGTTAAAAGTGGAAGTTTGTGTTGCCGTTGTTGTGTGAGGTAAACATGAATTTAGCAAGTTTAAAATACGTGTTTATAAAAAAAGGTACTAGATGTTTATGGAATATATATATATATATATATATATATATATATATATATATATATATATATATATATATATATATACAGAAAATTTGATAATAAAAGAAAAATGGAAAACAAAAAATGGTACTTGTTTGTGGAATATATTGAAATCTAAAATCTTTTTAACTACTATACTATTATTGTTGGCTTTAAGGACATCAAACATCAACAGCAACAACAATGATGATAACAATGATGAAAATGATAGTTATCTTCAGCATCTTATCACCATCGTAGAGGAAAGGATGGTGATAACATTACAACAATAATGAGAATAATGGTAAGAATGGTAATATTTTGACCAGTTCTGATCTAATCCTATTTATTTTATCTTTAATTATTTTTGTGTTTGAAAAAATCTCTAGTACACAGTAGAATTTTGCAATCGTTGTTGTAATGTATAATTGACTGTTTTGTTGTCTATGATTGATCAAACAACAATATAGTGTGTGTGTGTGTGTGTGTGTGTGCGCGCACGTGCACGTTCATAGCTTAATGACTGGTGTGGAAGCAGTTTGATTTGTCTCAAGACAAGACGAAGCACTCTATACATTTAAATGATTATCATTTTATCAGTTTGAGGTAGTTTACAATGTTGACAGTCGTGACTAAAACATGTTACTATCGCTGCGCTCTTTCCCAGTGGGGATGCCGGGGGTCTTTCAGCATAAAAAGCGTCCCCACCTTCTGGAAATTTTGTGCTAGAAATTTCCTCTTTTCTATTGCTCTCTTTATTTCTGCCTATTTTCTGCCTTCATTGTTAATTGTCTGTGTTTTCTGCCTTCATTGTTAATTGTCTGTGTTTTCTGCCTTCATTGTTAATTGTCTGTGTTTTCTGCCTTCCCAGTCCCTTCCCCCTTTCTTTTTTCTCTTTTCCGCAGTTTACGATGTAATATCTGTGCTGTTTTGTTCTGACGATTAGGTGGTTAAATTGTAAACACTGGGATGGGCACTAGCTGTCCATTCTGCTGTGTTATTTGCTTGCATGGCCTTTCCTTTGTGTTTTTGTTTGACTTTGAATTATTGGTGTTTTTTTCTTTTTCATGATGTTTTATAATCTGGGGATGATGAATTATACAGAAGGGCTGACATCCTCATCATGGCCTAGTCTTATTTGCCCTAAGGAGCAAAATGGTCAGGATTATGTGTCAGGAACCGTGTTTTGTGGGTTTTTCTTGGTGATTCTTTTTATGTTGTTTTTGTTTTTGATTGTTTGTAGATGGGATGGTTTTGTGTTGACGCGGATGAGCATTTGTATGGTGTGACAGTCCTGAAATATGGCCCTGTGTGGGCCGGCTGGACTATAAGCAACAATAAACAAACAAACACTGGACACTGTTACTTTAATGATCTGTTCCACTGATTGTGAGGATGTTTGGCTCTTGGTGGGTTAGGCAGTTTCCACATTTCTCTACCTTGTTTCCATTTATATATATGGGAAATGAAAGTCTGCAACACAGATATAACTTTCCTTTGGTGGTGAAATGAGCTACAAAAGTACAATGATGCAGAAATTAATTACAAGAGAGACTCTTATTGTTCATTTGACTGGGAAATGAACTGCAAGAGAGATGCTGTGATAGTTCATTTGACTGGGAAATGAACTGCAAAAGCTATAGATCTACGCTCTGATAGTTCGTTCAATGGGGAACTGATCGACGAGGGAGATGCTTCGAATGGTTCAGTTGACGGGAAAGAACTACAAGAGAGATGCTCCCAAGGCCTGACTAAGCGCGTTGGGTTACGCTGCTGGTCAGGCATCTGCTTGGCAGATGTGGTGTAGCGTATATGGATTTGTCCGAACACAGTGACGCCTCCTTGAGCTACTGAAACTGAAACTGCTTGATAGTTCATTTGATTGAGAAATGAATTACCAAAAGCTATAGATGCTCTGATATATTTAATGATGGGTTGTTCATTTTGGGTTGTGTTGTCGTTGTTGTTTGGGTGGGGATTGGGAGGGGATGGAGGAGGGGGGGGGGGACCTGTACCATCATCCCCATTTAAATCAAAATGAGGAAAAGTTTTTGTTTTGTTTTCTAAGGTGGTACATATTTTGTGTAAATGTTAGTGTAATTACTATGTGTGTGTGTGGTGAGGTCAGGTTTTGTGTGTGTGTGTGTGTGTGTGTGTGTGTGTGTGTGTGTGTGTGTGCGTGTGTGTGTGTGTGTGTGTGTTAGTAATCAATATCAGCAGAAACAGGAATGATAACAAGAACAAATAGAGAAGTGTGTGTCATTGTTTGTGTTATGAATTTGTCTGTACACGAATAACGATTTCTGTGTGTTGTCGCAACACATGTGGAAAAAACACACAAAGGAGGAGGTGATACATACATACATGTGTATTTTGTACAGCATGAATCACAACAGAAACTCTATGCAGATGCTATAAGATGATGAATGTCCTTCATAATATAATTATCATTATTGATTTTTTTGAAAACTTCATGTATGAGAAAACGGTGACATGGGTGCCTGTGAAATGTGAATAATATTATTCCCAGATTATGGTTTGTTTGGAGAACATGTCGGTGACGGGATGGATCAGCGTGCTTTGTTTTTGTGTTCTGCTATAGAGTTTGTCCTGGTTTCCCCTTTGTTCTGCTGTAGAGTTTGTTCTGTGTTTCCCTTTGTTCTGCTGTAGAGTTTGTTCTATGTTTCCCTTTGTTCTGCTGTAGAGTTTGTTCTGTGTTTCCCTTTGTTCTGCTGTAGAGTTTGTTCTATGTTTCCCTTTGTTTTGTTCTATGTTTCCCTTTGTTCTGCTGTAGAGTTTGTTCTGTGTTTCCCTTTGTTTTGTTCTATGTTTCCCTTTGTTCTGCTGTAGAGTTTGTTCTGTGTTTCCCTTTGTTCTGCTGTAGAGTTTGTTCTGGTTTCCCCTTTGTTCTGCTGTAGAGTTTGTTCTATGTTTCCCTTTGTTCTGCCATAGAGTTTGTTCTGTGTTTCCCTTTGTTCTGCTGTAGAGTTTGTTCTGTGTTTCCCTTTGTTTTGTTCTGTGTTTCCCTTTGTTTTGTTCTATGTTTCCCTTTGTTCTGCCATAGAGTTTGTTCTGTGTTTCCCTTTGTTCTGCTGTAGAGTTTGTTCTGTGTTTCCCTTTGTTCTGCTGTAGAGTTTGTTCTGTGTTTCCCTTTGTTCTGCTATAGAGTTTGTTCTGTGTTTCCCTTTGTTCTGCTGTAGAGTTTGTTCTGTGTTTCCCTTTGTTCTGCCATAGAGTTTGTTCTATGTTTCCCTTTGTTCTGCCATAGAGTTTGTTCTGTGTTTCCCTTTGTTCTGCCATAGAGTTTGTTCTGTGTTTCCCTTTGTTTTGTTCTATGTTTCCCTTTGTTCTGCCATAGAGTTTGTTCTGTGTTTCCCTTTGTTTTGTTCTATGTTTCCCTTTGTTTTGTTCTATGTTTCCCTTTGTTCTGCCATAGAGTTTGTTCTATGTTTCCCTTTGTTCTGCCATAGAGTTTGTTCTGTGTTTCCC
>NC_134889.1:34100867-34108367 GCF_041734735.1 Babylonia areolata
CCATGAATACGAAAATAAAATGATGAGTTATACCAATGTGTGCGCGCAGCTGTGTGTGTGCAGTCCTATTTAAATCAGTAGAACTGTTTTGTGATGTCGGTATAATTCACTGTATTGAACTGTTTTTCTGTGCTATAATCCACGTTATTAGATTGTTTTCTATTTTAATTTACTCTGATGAACAGTTCTATGTTGTAATTTATTATATTGAACTGCTCTGTATACAGTCATTTATAATATTTCACTTTCGCCGATGTGTTGTACCTGTTCAGTTTCAATTTCTCAAAGAGGTGTCAGTGCAGTGAAAGCAGCAGAACCCAACACACTGTACAGGCCTTGAGGAGTGCATGCATACATATTTGTGCAGCTATAACAGTGGATTTCTCCAGCAGAATGTTGCCAGGGGACAACAGTTTTGTGGCCATGGGTTCTTTTCCAGTGCGCCAAGTGCTAGCTACACTCCAGTCGGGACCTTGGCTAATCATTTCATCCCAATGATTTGACGCTCAGGTTGATTTTCCTGTCAAACGTGGGAGAAAGGGTGAGGCCAGGATTGGAACTCAAACCCTTGCGGACATTGTACTGGCAGAAAAGAGTCTCAGCTGACCATTCTGCCTTCCTCAGTCCTCTACTGACGGTTACCACTGTTGACGCGCGCGCGTGTGTGTGTTTGTGTGTGTGTGTGTGTGTGTGTGTGTGTGTGTGTGTGTGTGTGTGTGTGTGTGTGTGTGTGTGTGTGTGTGTGTGTGTGTGTGTATGTGTCACTGTGTGTGTGTGTGTGTGTGTGTGTGTGTGTGTGTGTGTGTGTGTGTGACAGTGTGTGTGTGTCACTGTGTGTGTGTGTGTGTGTGTGTGTGTGTGTGTGTGACTCTGTGTGTGTGTGTGTGTGTATGTGTGTGTGTGTGTGTGTGTGTGTGTGTGTGTGTGTGTGTGTGTCACTGTGTGTGTGTGTGTGTGTGTGTGTCACTGTGTGTGTGTGTGTGTGTGTGTGTGTCACTGTGTGTATGTGTGTGTGTGTGTGTGTGTGTGTGTGTGTGTGTGTGTGTGACTGTGTGTGTGTGTGTGACTGTGTGTGTGTGTGTGTGTGTGTGTGTGTGTGTGTGTGTGTGTGGTTCTGTTCGCAGTGCGTGAGTACGTGTGGGCACTGAATGCAAGCGCTGGTTAATGGGGAACGAACATAATAACTAAAGTTCGATCTTCTCTGTTCGTGTGTTTCCAGTGTGTGTGTGTGTGTGTGTGTGTGTGTGTGTGTGTGTGTGTGTATGTGTGTGTGTGTGTGTGTGTGTGTGTGTGTGTGTGTGTGTGTGTCTGTGTATGTGTGTGTGTGTGTCTGTCTGTCTGTTTGTCTGTCTGCATCTGTGTGAAACAGATATGAAAAACAACAACAAAAAACAACACAAAAAAAACAAGGTCAAACAGACGTGTGAGCAATCGGAAAGTACTAGCCCTGCCACCAACCAAACACACTCCCACCCCAACCCCCCACGACCCCCCCACCCCCCACTCCTCCACCCCCAAAAACAGAAGAAGAAGAGGAAAAAAAAAAAACAACAACCAAAAACCCCACCTGCATTGACTGACACGAGCGCGTCCAACCCACAGTCACACAGGCAACAAAGGGAACCTCTGTTCTAGTTCTCTTTTTCCTTCACTTATTTAACGCTTTCGCGGCTCGCTATGCATCGACACGTGCGTGACGATGAGGAAGTGGGCCTTGGAATTGAATGGTACCCAGTGTGTGGCTTGGTTTGCTGAATTGCATGCCGTCTTTTATTTTATTTTATTTTATTTTATTTTATGTTGTTTGTTGTTCTTTGTTTGTTTGTTTGTGTGTGTGTGTGTGTGTGTGTGTGTGTGTGTGTGTGTGTGTGTGTGTGTGTGTATCTGTGTGTCTGTGTCTGTCTGTGTCTGTCTGTCTCCCTCGTTCCCTCTTAATCTCTCTATCTCTCCCTTATTCTCTCTCTCCCTTTCTCTCCCTCTTTCCCCCCTCTCTCACCCCCTCTCTATCTTTCACTCTCTATCTCCCCCCCCTTCTCTCTCCATTTCTCTCCCTCTCTCCCCCCTCTCTCATCCCCCCCCTCTCTCTCACTCTCTATCTATCTCCCTCTCTCTTTCTCTCTCTCTCACTCACTCTCACTCTCTATCTCCCTTTCTCTCCCTCCCTCCCCCCTCTCTCATCTCCTCTCTCTCTCACTCTCTATCTCCCCCTTCTCTCTCCCTCTCCCCCCTCTCTCATCCTCCCCCCCCTCTCTCTCCCCCTCCCCCTCTCTCTCTCACTCTCTATCTATCGATTTCCCACCCCTCTCTCTCTCGCTCGCTCTCTCTCTCTCACTTTCTATCCATCTATCTCTCTCTCCCTCTCTCTCCCTCTCTCTCCCCTCTCTCATCCCCCCCTCTCTATCTATCGACTCCCTCCGCCCCCCCCCTGTCTCTCTCTCTCTAGCTCTGTCCCATCCTGATCACTATCTTCTACATTCTTAATCTATTGAAAATATGTCAGTGCATGATTAAAAAGGCTTTGACCTTCTCCTTCCCACTCAGAAAAGTTCATTTTCATCAGTCATGTTTAAACATTTATATATACCGCCAGTGCTTTTGCTGTTCTGTCTGTCAGGCTTTCAGCTGAATTGTTCGTGGTCTGATGGCAGCCCAGTGAGATTTTTTTTTTTTTTTTTTTTCTCACAACAGATTTCTGTGTGTGAACTTCGGGCTGCTCTCCCCAGGGAGAGCGCGTCGCTACACAACAGCGCAACCTTTTTTTTTTCGTTTTTTTGTGTTTTTTCCTGCGTGTAGGTTTATTTGTTTTTTCCTATCGAAGTGGATTTTTCTACAGAATTTTGCCAGGAACAACCCTTTTGTTGTTGTTGTCAGTGTTGAGAATCATGCTTAGTGCTATCAGTGAGTTATCTAGACAGTGTTGTGTTGAGGTCGTACTGTTGTCAGTGTTGAGAATCATGCTTAGTGCTATCAGTGAGTTATGTAGACAGTGCTGTGTTGAGGTCAGTGTTGTCAGTGTTGAGAATCATGCTTAGGCCAGTGTTGTCAGTGCTGTTTGGGGTCGGAAGGTCAGTGTTGTCAGTGCTGTGTTGGGGTCGGAAGGCCAGTGTTGTCAGTGCTGTTTGGGGTCGGAAGGTCAGTGTTGTCAGTGCTGTTTGGGGTCGGAAGGCCAGTGTTGTCAGTGCTGTGTTGGGGTCGAAAGGTCAGTGTTGTCAGTGCTGTGTTGGGGTCGAAAGGCCAGTGTTGTCAGTGCTGTGTTGGGGTCGGAAGGCCAGTGTTGTCAGTGCTGTGTTGGGGTCGGAAGGCCAGTGTTGTCAGTGCTGTGTTGGGGTCGAAAGGCCAGTGTTGTCAGTGCTGTGTTGGGGTCGGAAGGCCAGTGTTGTCAGTGCTGTGTTGGGGTCGGAAGGCCAGTGTTGTCAGTGCTGTGTTGGGGTCGAAAGGCCAGTGTTGTCAGTGCTGTGTTGGGGTCGGAAGGCCAGTGTTGTCAGTGCTGTAGTGTTCGGGGAAGGTGGTAGAATGGTTAAGACGCTTATGATCTGTCAGTTCAGGTCTGAGTTCTAATCTCCATCTCGCCCTTTCTTCCAACAAAATCAAACTGAGCATTTAGTCATTCGGATCAGACGTGTTAAAAGAGGTCCTGTGTGCAGCACGCACTGAAAAAGAACCCACGACAACAAATGTTCTGTCCTCTGGGAGCTTAAAGGTATGGGTAGTAATGGAAGTATGTTAGTGTTGGTGGATGGGGAGATGGTGTGGCGTATTATGGATTGTCGGTGGTCTGGTTGTATGGTTTATATGGGTTATGCGTCTGGTGGCGGTATGGGTGGTGGTTAGTGGGTTATGTTGAGTTATGGTTATGAGGTGATGTGGCTTAGGTTGTAGATGTGCTGTTATGGTGAGGATAGGTGTGTGGTTATGGGTGGTTAGTGCGAGTGGGTTAGTGGGCTAAGGGGTTATTGTAGGTTAGGGGTGGTGGCGTGTGTTGTGGTGAGTATGGGTGTATGGTTATGTTGAGGAGTGATGGTCATGCGTGTTGATTAGTGGGTTGATTGTCAGGGTGTGTGGTTAGTGGGGTGTAGGTTATGGGGTGTGGTATGGGTGTATGGTCATGAGCTGTATGGTCAGTGGGTGTATGGTCAGTGGGGTGTGTGGTCAGTGGGGTGTATGGTCAGTGGGGTGTGTGGTTAGTGGGGTGTGTGGTCAGTGGGGTGTGTGGTTAGTGGGGTGTATGGTCAGTGGGGTGTATGGTCAGTGGGGTGTGTGGTTAGTGGGGTGTATGGTCAGTGGGGTGTGTGGTTAGTGGGTGTGTGTGGTTAGTGGGGTGCGTGGTCAGTGGGGTGTATGGTCAGTGGGGTGTATGGTTAGTGGGGTGTGTGGTTAGTGGGGTGTGTGGTCAGTGGGGTGTATGGTTAGTGGGGTGTATGGTCAGTGGGGGTGTGGTCAGTGGGGTGGTGTGGTCAGTGGGGGTGTGTGGTTAGTGGGGTGTGTGGTTAGTGGGGTGTATGGTTAGTGGGGTGTGTGGTTAGTGGGGTGTGTGGTTAGTGGGGTGTATGGTTAGTGGGGTGTATGGTTAGTGGGGTGTGTGGTTAGTGGGGTGTGTGGTTAGTGGGGTGTGTGGTAAGGGGGGTGTGTGGTTAGTGGGGTGTATGGTCAGTAGGGTGTGTGGTTAGTGGGGTGTATGGTTAGTGGGGTGTGTGGTTAGTGGGGTGGGTGGTTAGTGGGGTGTATGGTTAGTGGGGTGTGGTGTGTGGTTAGTGGGGTGTATGGTTAGTGGGGTGTATGGTTAGTGGGGTGTGTGGTTAGTGGAGGTGTATGGTCAGTGGGTGTGTGATTAGTGGGGTGTGTGATTAGTAGGGTGTGTGGTTAGTGGGGTGTATGGTTAGTGGGTGTGTGGTCAGTGGGGTGTATGGTCAGTGAGCTGTATGGTCAGTGGGGTGTATGGTCAGATGGGGTGTGTGGTCAGTGGGGTGTATGGTCAGTGGGGTGTGTGGTTAGTGGGGTGTGTGGTCAGTGGGGTGTGTGGTTAGTGGGGTGTATGGTCAGTGGGGTGTATGGTCAGTGGGGTGTGTGGTTAGTGGGGTGTATGGTCAGTGGGGTGTGTGGTTAGTGGGGTGTGTGGTTAGTGGGGTGCGTGGTCAGTGGGGTGTATGGTCAGTGGGGTGTTATGGTTAGTGGGGTGTGTGGTTAGTGGGGTGTGTGGTCAGTGGGGTGTATGGTTAGTGGGGTGTATGGTCAGTGGGGGTGTGGTCAGTGGGGGTGTGGTCAGTGGGGTGTGTGGTCAGTGGGGTGTGTGGTTAGTGGGGTGTGTGGTTAGTGGGGTGTGTGGTCAGTGGGGTGTGTGGTTAGTGGGGTGGGTGGTTAGTGGGGTGTATGGTCAGTGGGGTGTGTGATTAGTGGGGTGTGTGGTCAGTGGGGTGTGTGGTCAGTGGGGGTGTGTGGTTAGTGGGGTGTATGGTTAGTGGGGTGGGTGGTTAGTGGGGTGTATGGTTAGTGTGGTGTATGGTTAGTGGGGTGGGTGGTTAGTGGGGTGTGGGGTGTATGGTTAGTGGGGTGTATGGTCAGTGGGGTGTGTGGTTAGTGGGGTGTGTGGTTAGTGGGGTGTGTGGTCAGTGGGGTGTGTGGTCAGTGGGGTGTATGGTCAGTGGGGTGTGTGGTTAGTGGGGTGTATGGTTAGTGGGGTGTGTGGTTAGTGGGGTGGGTGGTTAGTGGGGTGTATGGTTAGTGGGGTGTGTGGTGTGTGGTTAGTGGGGTGTATGGTTAGTGGGGTGTATGGTTAGTGGGGTGTGTGGTTAGTGGAGTGTATGGTCAGTGGGGTGTGTGATTAGTGGGGTGTATGGTTAGTGGGGTGTGTGGTTAGTGGGGTGTGTGGTTAGTGGGGTGTATGGTTAGTGGGGTGTGTGGTCAGTGGGGTGTGTGGTTAGTGGGGTGTATGGTTAGTGGGGTGTATGGTTAGTGGGGTGTGTGGTTAGTGGGGTGTGTGGTCAGTGGGGTGTGTGGTTAGTGGGGTGTGTGGTTAGTGGGGTGTGTGGTTAGTGGGGTGTATGGTCAGTGGGGTGTATGGTTAGTGGGGTGTGTGGTTAGTGGGGTGTATGGTCAGTGGGGTGTGTGGTTAGTGGGGTGTGTGGTCAGTGTCGTGTATGGTTAGTGGGGTGTATGGTCAGTGGGGTGTATGGTCAGTGGGGTGTGTGGTTAGTGGGGTGTATGGTCAGTGGGGTGTGTGGTTAGTGGGGTGTGTGGTCAGTGTGGTGTATGGTTAGTGGGGTGTATGGTCAGTGGGGTGTATGGTCAGTGGGGTGTGTGGTTAGTGGGGTGTATGGTCAGTGGGGTGTGTGGTTAGTGGGGTGTGTGGTCAGTGTGGTGTATGGTCAGTGGGGTGTATGGTCAGTGGGGTGTGTGGTTAGTGGGGTGTATGGTCAGTGGGGTGTGTGGTTAGTGGGGTGTGTGGTCAGTGTGGTGTATGGTTAGTGGGGTGTATGGTCAGTGGGGTGTATGGTCAGTGGGGTGTGTGGTTAGTGGGGTGTATGGTCAGTGGGGTGTGTGGTTAGTGGGGTGTGTGGTTAGTGGGGTGTATGGTCAGTGGGTTGTGTGGTTAGTGGGGTGTATGGTCTGTGGGGTGTGTGGTTAGTGGGGTGTGTGGTTAGTGGGGTGTATGGTCAGTGGGGTGTGTGGTTAGTGGGGTGTGTGGTTAGTGGGGTGTGTGTGTGTGGTCAGTGGGGTGTGTGGTCAGAGGGGTGTGTGGTTAGTGGGGTGTGTGGTTAGTGGGGTGTATGGTCAGTGGGGTGTGTGGTTAGTGGGGTGTGTGGTTAGTGGGGTGTATGGTCAGTGGGGTGTGTGGTCAGTGGGGTGTGTGGTTAGTGGGGTGTGTGGTCAGTGGGGTGTATGGTTAGTGGGATGTATGGTCAGTGGGGTGTATGGTCAGTGGGGTGTGTGGTTAGTGGGGTGTGTGGTTAGTGAGAGGGGGAAGGGAAGACGGGTGTCGGAATAGGGGAAGGAGGAGAAATCATAGGGGTGGAGGTGGGGGGTGTTATCATCCAAAATTCGTTATCTGTCGAGTTGAGGGAATCCTCTATCCTGGCAATACACGGAGCTGATGTCAAACAATTATAGGTCATGTCATTCATTGTCCCTGTTGTGCCGCTGCCGATAGTAGGAGTACAATCATTGTGAATCCCCCACCCCACCCCACCCCCCCCCCACCCCAGAAAACGGGGCATGACTTGGGAGAAGGAGCGGTTGGTGGTGAAATGGTCATACACGTAAAAGGCCACTCGTGTAAATGAATGAACGCGGGATTTGCAGCTCACGAACGAAGAAGAAGACGAAGATCATTGTGACTTGTCAGTCATCAGTGTGTGTCCAGTTCACGTTTGACTGTGGTATTAAGCCAGTTTTTCATCATGTGTCTTAATTTCTGTGGTGCGTTGGCTTTGTGAAGGACATGGCAGACCGTGTGTTTACCTCGGTGTACAGGTGTCTGTGCTTTTGGCTTCGTCTGTCGAAACT
>NC_134889.1:34113367-34125867 GCF_041734735.1 Babylonia areolata
ATGAAGAGACAGAAAGAGAGAGAGACAGAGAGAGAGAGGGAGAGTGTGTGTGTGTGTGTGTGCACTCAGTGTCATGTGGATAGCTTTGCAGACTTAAATCTCTCTCTCTCTCTCCACACACACACACACATATATATACAAAATCTATTATGTACATATATATATATATATATATATATATATATATATATATATATATATGTGTGTGTGTGTGTGTGTGTGTGTGTGTGTGTGAGTGTGTGGCTAAGTCATTCTCTCTGTGCAATAAAACTCCTTTCACACCAAAGCCCTTTTCTCTAGTTTTCTTTCTGTTCTCTCTAAGGACAACCTACCTTCCACATACCAAAGTCAGTATCTCAAGTGCTCTGTTACTTTGTGGATCAAACTTACCTTTCACACCTGAGTCATTCTCTCTCTCTCACGTGCTCTGTACTCTGTGTAGAAAGCCTGCCCTTCGCACCTGAGTCATTCATTCTCTTAAGTGCTTCTCTACTCCGTGCAGAAAACCTACCTTCCTTTCACACCAAAGTCATTCTCTTAAGTGCTTCTCTACTCCGTGCAGAAAACCTACCTTCCTTTCACACCAAAGTCATTCTCTTAAGTGCTTCTCTACTCCGTGCAGAAAACCTACCTTCCTTTCACACCAAAGTCATTCTCTTAAGTGCTTCTCTACTCCGTGCAGAAAACCTACCTTCCTTTCACACCAAAGTCATTCTCTTAAGTGCTTCTCTACTCCGTGCAGAAAACCTACCTTCCTTTCACACCAAAGTCATTCTCTTAAGTGCTTCTCTACTCCGTGCAGAAAACCTACCTTCCTTTCACACCAAAGTCATTCTCTCAAGTGCTCTTTTCTCTGTGCAGAAAACCTACCTTCCTTTCACACCAAAGTCATTCTCTCAAGTGCTCTGTACTCTGTGCAGAAAACCTACCTTCCTTTCACACCAAAGTCATTCTCTCAAGTGCTCTTTTCTCTGTGTAGAAAACCTTTTTTCGTTCACACCAAAGTCATTCTCTCAAGTGCTCTTTTCTCCGTGCAGAAAAACTACCTTTCATTCACACAAAAGTCATTCTCTCAAGTGCTCTTTTCTCTGTGTAGAAAACCTACCTTTCATTCACACAAAAGTCATTCTCTCAAGTGCTCTGTACTCTGTGCAGAAAACCTACCTTTCATTCACACCAAAGTCATTCTCTCAAGTGCTCTGTACTTTGTGCAGAAAACCTTCCTTTCATTCACACCAAAGTCATTCTCTCAAGTGCTCTGTACTTTGTGCAGAAAACCTTCCTTTCATTCACACCAAAGTCATTCTCTCAAGTGCTCTGTACTTTGTGCAGAAAACCTTCCTTTCATTCACACCAAAGTCATTCTCTCAAGTGCTCTGTACTTTGTGCAGAAAACCTTCCTTTCATTCACACCAAAGTCATTCTCTCAAGTGCTCTGTACTTTGTGCAGAAAACCTTCCTTTCATTCACACCAAAGTCATTCTCTCAAGTGCTCTGTACTCTGTGCAGAAAACCTACCTTTCATTCACACCAAAGTCATTCTCTCAAGTGCTCTTTTCTCTGTGTAGAAAACCTTCCTTTCACACCAAAGTCATTCTCTCAAGTGCTCTTTTCTCTGTGTAGAAAACTTTCCTTTCACACCAAAGTCATTCTCTCAAGTGCTCTTTTCTCTGTGCAGAAAACCTTTCATTCACACCAAAGTCATTCTCTCAAGTGCTCTTTTCTCTGTGTAGAAAACCTTTCATTCACACCAAAGTCATTCTCTCAAGTGCTCTGTACTCTGTCCAGAAATGCAGCCGTGGTCCCGAGTGGTCTGTTATAAGAAGGGGACTGAAAGGACAGAAAAGATCCTATCACTGGCCCAGGGACATATACCAGGCCAGTCAGGAAAGGGTTCTTCTATTGTTTTATTACAATCTCATCTCATCATCTCATCTCATCTATCCCTTGACCCGTGGGTGGGTCGTTGGGGCACCATGGATGACTGCCTGGTCAGCTCGCGCCACCTGCCTCGGTCCTCAGCGGCCCTTTGAGTTGTGGCAAATGGCAGGCCCGTCCACTCTTTGATGTTGTCCTCCCACCGCTTTCTCTGTCTGCCTCTCTTCCTCCTTCCTTGTACGGTACCCTGCAGGATTGTCTTGGCTAGGCCGTCTGATCGTGTGACGTGTCCATACCAGCGGAACATGCATTCCTTCACTGTGGTTAGCAGGTCTTTGAATGGGCCAATGGCGAAATACTATCATGTAAAGATGGAGAAAAGAAGAAGAGAAAAAGAAGACAATGCATTGATATGGCGATGCCGGCCGTTGCAGAAACACACACAACACACACTCTGTGTGCGACACAGCATGAGAGAGAGAGCAGGCTCTGGCTGTAGGCAGACTCAGCCAGGTGGAAAATGACCATTGATCCAGATTGGAGTTTAACGACCTTATTGGCGCCTACACCCTTAAGGTCAAGTTTGTTCGTTGGGAATAGACCACTGGAGAGTTCCATGCTGATATGACTTATAGAGGCGTGTCACATGATCTGTGCTCTCGAAGTTGATTGGCTCTCTAAAATTTCGAACAAGAGAGGCAGAACGTGCGAAACAGAAGGGTTCTTTCTTCGATTTTTTGCTTATATTTTGTTCTTTGTTCATTACGTACATATTGTACAGAGTTTGTAACAATGGAGGCTATCAACGGAAGAAATGGGTGACAGCGCATGTTTGTTGCTTTTGCCTTTGTTAATCGCCTTCAGCATTGCTCGCGATTTCGAGTAAAAGTTAAGTGCGCATGCGCAAGATCCAAGATGGCCGCGGAACTCTCCAGCAGTCTATTGTTTGACCATTGGTCACACTCTGTCGCTATTTATACAGGTTAAGCGAACTATAATGACGCCCGCGTATGCTGCGAAGCAAATCAGCTCAAATCGGGCCAGATTTTATTAGAATTGTGTTTGTTACAAGGTGTTTAGTGATAGATTTCTAAATGATCCCTGAACCGATTTACGTCGGATTGGTCGCAAAAGAAACAGCTCAACACCTACTTTCTAATGATTGTGAAATGAAGTGTTGATTATTTAAGATGAATTTATAATCTTAATTTAAGTCACCTGAAAAGGGTCAGTTTTAACGAGCTTGTCGCTGAAAATTACAAACTGCGTTAAATCAGTTTAAAGTAGGCAAACACAAATGGTACAGATTTAAAGATGGAATTGTGACGATTCTTCCAGTATGTGATACTTGCAGTTTATTGATCCAACAAAAGAGATATTTAATCAAATACGGTGTGTCAGAAACACAGTTTTCATCTCAGTCAAAGCCATCAAGCAACGCAAGGTGTGGACTGATTGCTGATTGTCGTTAAGTTTCGACAATGAAAATCGGCTTTATATCTTCTAAATACCTGATCTATTCTCATCCAAACATTATAATGATGTGGTTTTAGTTTCCAACAGCAGTTACATACAGAATTGTAACTAGCATTATGTGTGACCAGAAGGACAAAATGACGTAAGCTTAGCTTCAGTTGAAATCTTTAAACTGACGAATAATTAAACTGAAATCAAATATGCTTCTAAGCTTCTAACTGATTAAAGTGTGTATGTGGGCACAACAGATATAATATTGCAGTGAACGATACAGAGACTTGATCAAATATGCTTCTAACTGATTAAAGTGTGTATGTAGGCAATTAAATATGCTTCTAACTGACTGGCAGTCAAATATGCTTCTAACTGATTAAAGTGTGTGTGTAGGCACAACAGATATAGTATTGCAGTGAACGATACAGAGACTTGATTTTATAGATGTTTGGAGGATGTTTGGCTGGGGCGCACATTCAAAAATCTGAAATGGCGTCGCGCCTTCTGTGTGAGTCGTTGCAGACCAGCGTGTTAGTCGTGAAAAGGTGTCTGCTATTAGCTTGTGCGTGAAGCAGTATCTGAAACCAGCTGAGCGCTTGGCTACAGGAAACCTACCTTTCACACCAAAGTCATTCTGTCAAGTGCTCTATACTCTGTGCAGAAAACTAACTTTTCACTCACACCATAGTCATTCTCTATCTCGTGTTCTCAACTCTTCGTAGCAAATACTCAACTTGACTGCAGCAGAGATACACAGAGGCCACAATTACTTAAGAATCAGAATCAGAATACCTTTGTTATCTCGTAGAGAAATTAAGTGTGGTTAAGTCTATCATACATACAAATTATAAGCAAAGCGATAAAATTTGACATACAACATATACATAACAAAATAACACTCAACTCAGTCATAGCAAAGCAAGTCCGATAACTTTCCATCATTTAAAACACACACACATACACGCGCGCACACACACCCGCCCATATGCAAGCACCCATGCAAACGTATTGTACATTCACATGATCAAATTAATATAGTGGTAAAATCAATATAGATCATACTGATCTGTAAAACATTCAACCAAATGTCAAACAAACATGACATGGGAGCATCAACCACAGGCATTTTAACATCAATTCCAAAAATTATTATGAAAAAAAACCAACAACAAAAACTGTCGAGTAGTTTCTGTACACTCAACAATACACAACACAATAACCAACACACAACGTTTATCATGTAAACGCACGCGCACACACACACACACACACACACGCACACACGCACGCACACACACACACACACATACGCACGCACGCACGCACGCACACACACACACACACACACACACACACACACACACACGCACGCACGCACGCACACACACACACACACACACACACACACACGCACGCACACACACACACACACACACACACGCACACACACACACACACACACACACACACACACACACACACACACACACAGGATAACCCATCATACCAGAGAGACGATACGATGTACAACACCAGTTAAAAAAAACGCTTTGTAAAAAAAAAAAAGTAATAATAAAATAAAAATGATAAAAAAAAAAAATTCAAAGAGTGGTGATACCTCCCCTCACCGCTCTACCCCCCCCACCCCTCAAACCCCCTCCCCCCCCCCCCACACACACACAAACGCCCTCCACGCCTCACGCCCCACGCCCCCCCTCCCACCTCTCCCCACCCACCACCCCCTACCCCCTCCACACTACAGCATTGAAATGGTGGATGTAAGGTCAGAGGAGGTCGCCCAGCCAAGCGTGACCATGACCTTGTCTGAAGTCAGTGAGAGTCTCGGAGAGTGCGACGGCCTCTTCGTGTCTAGCACACCCACCTGCTGGGATTCCAATAGTTCAAGGTTACACTTTTCACCGGCTGGGGTGGAGGAAGGGGGGTGGGGGGGCGAGGGGAGGAGTTGTGGGGAGGTGGGGGGGGGGTGAGGAGGGGGTGGAGAGAGAAAGAGAAAGAACCTTGTCTCCTCCTTCCCTCTCCCTCTCTCTTACCTCCCCCCCCCCCCCCCCCCCCCCAACCCTCCTGTCCCACCACACCTCTCTTACGTCCAAGTCAAAATGGATTCTCCCGCAGATATGTATCTGCAAGGGTCTTCTTGCCTTTTTATTTCTTTTTTTCTTTTTTTTCTTAAACATGTGCTCAGTGCGTGTGTGGTATCTGTGTTACTTCGGGTTTTTGTTGTTGTTGTTGTTGTTTTTGAAGATTGTCTCACCGGAAAGACTAGCACACAGACCACTACTTAAGAAACACTGGGGCGATGGAGAGGTGTGGGCGGGGTGGGGCGGGGGGCGGGGTTAGTAAAAAAAGGAAAAAAAAAGAAAGAAAAGCAAGAGGTTGTTAGAAACATTGGTCATTCCAGATTCGAGCCGAATTCTCTTCTTTCTAACTCTCTCTCTCTCTCTCTCTCTCTCTCTCTCTCTCTCTCACACACACACACACACACACACACACACACACACACACACACACACACACATTAGACTTGGCACATTGCCTATTAACAGCAACTTTAACAGAAAAAATGAAAATCCTGAAAGTAAACGATGTCCAAGTTGTGGTCACAGAACCGAAAACGAACACCACTTTATTTTTGTTTGCCCACAATGTAATGACTTGAGGCAGAAGTTCCTAAAAGATTTCCAAAATTCACTCATAAGCATACTGTTAGAGGGGAAAATGGATAACTTAAGTCACCAAGTTGGCAAATTCGTTTTCCATGCTGTAAGAAGGAGACAACAAATCAATGCAAGTTAGCGGATTTTTATCAATACCGCCCCGAGAAATGTGTATATCCTATTTTCATTGAACCTTGAATGCTAATGTTATGGGTAGTTTAGAATGTATGACGTGTAGTGAATTAACATTTTACTCAATCTGGAAAATGATCCTATGCTTACTCAATGAGGAAAAATGTGTTCATCAAAACAGTTTTAAAACGTCGTGACGACAGGACAGTGGTGACAGCTGTCTTTAAGGTGTTCATTAAAACAGTTTTAAAAGGTCGTGACGACAGGACAGTGGTGACAGCTGTCTTTAAGGTGTTCATTAAAACAGTTTTAAAACGTCGTGACGACAAGACAGTGGTGACAGCTGTCTTTAAGGTGTTCATTAAAACAGTTTTAAAAGGTCGTGACGACAAGACAGTGGTGACAGCTGTCTTTAAGGTGTTTATTAAAACAGTTTTAAAAGGTCGTGACGACAGGACAGTGGTGACAGCTGTCTTTAAGGTGTTCATTAAAACAGTTTTAAAACGTCGTGACGACAGGACAGTGGTGACAGCTGTCTTTAAGGTGTTTATTAAAACAGTTTTAAAACGTTGTGACAACAAGACAGTGGTGACAGCTGTCTTTAAGGTGTTCATTAAAACAGTTTTAAAACGTCGTGACGACAAGACAGTGGTGACAGCTGTCTTTAAGGTGTTCATTAAAACAGTTTTAACTCTTTCCATACGAACGGCGAAAGAGACGACGTTAACAGCGTTTCACCCCAATTACCATCATCAAAATATTGCAAGCGGAAGGCTCTTATACTGAAGAGGTGAATGTTGACAAAGAATACCACAATTCTGACGACGGAAGCTAAAGGCTGGGTCATTCAGACACCCACTGGACATCCGAGGGGTCTGTGTAGAGGACAAGAGAGGACTGGTCGTACTGAGTGAGTTAAAACTCGTGACGACAAGACAGTGGTGACAGCTGTCTTTAAGGTGTTCATTAAAACAGTTTTAAAACGTCGTGACGACAAGACAGTGGTGACAGCTGTCTTTAAGGTGTTCATTAAAACAGTTTTAAAACGTCGTGACGACAAGACAGTGGTGACAGCTGTCTTTAAGGTGTTCATTAAAACAGTTTTAAAATGTTGTGTTCCTTAAAACAGTTTTAAAAGGTCGTGACGCATGACAGTGGTGACAGCTGTCTTTAAGGTGTTCATTAAAACAGTTTTAAAACGTCGTGACGACAAGACAGTGGTGACAGCTGTATTTAAGGTGTTCCTTAAAACAGTTTTAAAATGTTGTGTTCCTTAAAACAGTTTTAAAAGGTCGTGACGACATGACAGTGGTGACAGCTGTCTTTAAAGTGTTCATTAAAACAGTTTTAAAACGTCGTGACAACATGACAGTGGTGACAGCTGTCTTTAAAGTGTTCATTAAAACAGTTTTAAAACGTTGTGACAGACAGTGTTGACAGCTGTCTTTAAGGTGTTCATTAAAACAGTTTTAAAACGTTGTGACAACAAGACAGTGGTGACAGCTGTCTTTAAGGTGTTCCTTAAAACAGTTTTAAAATGTTGTGTTCCTTAAAACAGTTTTAAAATGTCGTGACGACATGACACTGGTGACAGCTGTCTTTAAAGTGTTCATTAAAACAGTTTTAAAACGTCGTGACGACAAGACAGTGGTGACAGCTGTCTTTAAGGTGTTCATTAAAACAGTTTTAAAACGTCGTGACGACAAGACAGTGGTGACAGCTTTCCTGACGGGGTCCATTGACAAACATTACATGCCTGGTACAAGTCGTGTTGGTTGGGAAACCCGGACACTGAACCTATGGAAAGGTGGGGAAAAGTGTGTGTGTGTGTGTGTGTGTGTGTGTGTGTGTGTGTGTGTGTGTGTGTGCGTGCGTGCGTGCGTGCGTGTGTGTGTACGTGCATGTGTGTATACGTGCGTCTGTCTGTAACTCATTGTAAGTGTGCTAGCGACATAAGCAGCATTGACTTGAAGTTGTGTGCCTTGTACCTGGAGAGAGTCATCGCTCTTTATTGCTGTCAGGGCTGAATCTGTGTTCGTGTTCGCGCGTGTGTTCGAAAATATACACCGAAATGCTCGTGTTTAATGAAGAGAAATAGAGTGATGTAGAGAGAGGTGTGGAGACGGAAACAGAGACAGATACAGAGAGAGAGAGAGAGAGAGAGAGAGAGAGAGAGAGAGAGGAGATAGAAACAAAGAGGGGAGGGGGATAGAGGCACAGAGAGAGAGGCGGGGGTTGAAACAAAGAGAGAGAAAGAGAGAGATAGATTGGGGATAAACACAGAGAGAGGGGTGGAGGATAGAAACACACCTCATCCCTCACCTCATCCCTCACCACATCCCTCATCACTCACCTCACCCCTCACCTCATCCTTCATCCCTCACCAAATCCCTCATCCCTCACCAAATCCCTCATCCCTCACCTCATCCCTCACCTCATTCCTCACCTCATCCCTCACCACATCCCTCACCACTCACCTCATTCCTCACCACTCACCTCATCCCTCACCACATCCCTCACCACTCACCTCATCCCTCACCTCATCCCTCACCACTCACCTCACCACTCACCTCATTCCTCACCTCATCCCTCACCACTCACCTCACCACTCACCTCATCCCTCACCACTCACCTCATTCCTCACCTCATCCCTCACCACATTCCTCACCACTCACCTCCTCCCTCAACACATCCCTCACCACTCACCTCATCCCTCACCTCATTCCTCACCACATCCCTCATCCCTCATCTCATCCATCATCCCTCACCACATCCTCACCTCACCCCTCACCACATCCCTCACCACTCACCTCATCCCTCACCACTCATTCATCATCCCTCACCTCATCCCTCACCACTCACCTCATCCCTCACCTCATCCATCATCCCTCACCACATTCCTCACCACTCACCTCATCCCTCACCTCATCCCTCACCACATCCCTCATCCCTCATCTCATCCATCATCCCTCACCACATCCCTCACCACTCACCTCATCCCTCATCTCATCCCTCACCACATCCCTCATCCCTAATCTCATCCATCATCCCTCACCACATCCCTCACCACTCACCTCATCTCATCCATCATCCCTCACCACATCCCTCACCACTCACCTCATCCCTCACCTCATCCCTCACCACTCACCTCACCACTCACCTCATTCCTCACCTCATCCATCACCACTTACCTCACCACTCACCTCATTCCTCACCTCATCCATCACCACTCACCTCATCCCTCACCACTCACCTCATTCATCACCTCATCCCTCGCCACATCCCTCACCACTCACCTCATCCCTCACCTCATTCCTCACCACATCCCTCATCCCTCATCTCATCCATCATCCATCACCACATCCCTCACCACTCACCTCATCCCTCACCTCATCCCTCACCACATCCCTCATCCCTCATCTCATCCATCATCCCTCACCACATCCCTCACCACTCACCTCATCCCTCACCTCATCCCTCACCACATCCCTCATCCCTCATCTCATCCATCATCCCTCACCACATCCCTCACCACTCACCTCATCCCTCATCTCATCCATCATCCCTCACCACATCCCTCACCACTCACCTCATCCCTCACCTCATTCCTCACCACATCCCTCATCCCTCATCTCATCCATCATCCATCACCACATCCCTCACCACTCACCTCATCCCTCACCTCATCCCTCACCACATCCCTCATCCCTCATCTCATCCATCATCCCTCACCACATCCCTCACCACTCACCTCATCTCATCCATCATCCCTCACCACATCCCTCACCACTCACCTCATCCCTCACCTCATCCCTCACCACTCACCTCACCACTCACCTCATTCCTCACCTCATCCATCACCACTTACCTCACCACTCACCTCATTCCTCACCTCATCCATCACCACTCACCTCATCCCTCACCACTCACCTCATTCATCACCTCATCCCTCGCCACATCCCTCACCACTCACCTCATCCCTCACCTCATTCCTCACCACATCCCTCATCCCTCATCTCATCCATCATCCATCACCACATCCCTCACCACTCACCTCATCCCTCACCTCATCCCTCACCACATCCCTCATCCCTCATCTCATCCATCATCCCTCACCACATCCCTCACCACTCACCTCATCCCTCACCTCATCCCTCACCACATCCCTCATCCCTCATCTCATCCATCATCCCTCACCACATCCCTCACCACTCACCTCATCCCTCATCTCATCCATCATCCCTCACCACATCCCTCACCACTCACCTCATCCCTCACCTCATTCCTCACCACATCCCTCATCCCTCATCTCATCCATCATCCATCACCACATCCCTCACCACTCACCTCATCCCTCACCTCATCCCTCACCACATCCCTCATCCCTCATCTCATCCATCATCCCTCACCACATCCCTCACCACTCACCTCATTCCTCACCTCATCCCTCACCACATCCCTCATCCCTCGCCACATCCCTCACCACTCACCTCATCCCTCACCACATCCCTCACCCCTCACCTCATCCGTCTTTCCACGTCCTGACCGTACCAGCTGTATTGATCCTCAGCCCCAACGACCAAACAGCCAGCAACAGCCGTGCAGCTAGTTTGTGCAGCCCCTCCCAGCTCCCAGCAGCACCACTAGCTTTTAGTTCAGTTGTTTTTTCTTTTCTTTCTCCATTATTCCCTCTCTCTCTCTGTGTCTCTCTGTCTGTCTGTCTGTCTCTCTTATTGTGTCTTCCTGTACTTGCACACCTTGCATCATTCCACGTCGTTTCTTTATTCGTCACAACCAAAACCAAACAAAAAAGCAATGTCAATTCGAGCTAATCCTTTGAAAAAAAACCGAAAAAAACAACAACCCAAAACAGAAAAAAACCCCAGAAAAAACCGTCAGCAGCCCTTCTCTTTTTCCTGCTCTGTCTGTCTCTCTGTCCTGCGCATGCGCGCGCGCTGGCGCAAGGCCAGGTAGATTGATTGATCGATTTCGTGTCTTCACTCAGGCGTGTCGTACGGGACAATGGCTTCCTGGAGGATATGACGTCAGGGCCGATCGTTTATCCCCCCCCCCCGCCCCAAACCCCCCGCTCCTCCCCATCCTCCTCACCTGACAACGCTGTTGTTGTTGAAGGACTTGCCTTGTCTGTGGCGGCCATCTTTGTGAACTGAAACAACGCCCAGCCACGCGACCGGGGGGGGCGGGGGGTGGGGGGGGGGGGGGGACGGAGGAGGGGGAGGGGGGGGAAGGGGCAGGGAGGGACGTGCGTTGTTCTTATCTCTCATGCATGTCTTCATGGTGTGTGGCCAGAGAGAAGGAAAGAAATGACGACGGGAGGACAGGATCCTGACCTTTGTTCTGTCACTTCACACCGTGACGGACACATATCTTGTCCTGTGCGTCTGTCAGTCTGCATCTGTGTGTCCCTGTGTCAGTGTGTCTCTGTATCTGTGTGTCTTTGTATCTATGTGTCTCTGTATCTGTGTCCCTGTATCTGTGTGTCTCTGTGTCTGTGTGTCCCTGTGTCTGTATCTGTGTGTCCCTGTGTCTGTGTGTCCCTGTGTCTGTGTGTCCCTGTATCTGTGTCCCCTATGTCTGTGTGTCCCTGTATCTGTGTGTCCCTATGTCTGTGTGTCTGTATCTGTGTCCCCTATGTCTGTGTGTCTCTGTGTCTGTGTGTCCCTGTGTCTGTGTGTCTCTGTGTCTGTGTGTCCCCTGTATCTGTGTGTCCCTGTATCTGTGTGTCTCTGTATCTGTGTGTCTCTGTGTCTGTGTGTCTCTGTGTCTGTGTGTCTGTGTCTCTGTATCTGTGTGTCTCTGTGTCTGTGTCCCTGTATCTGTGTGTCTGTGTCCCTGTATCTGTGTGTCTCTGTATCTGTGTGTCTCTGTATCTGTGTGTCCCTGTATCTGTGTGTCTCTGTGTCTGTGTCCCTGTATCTGTGTGTCTCTGCATCTGTGTGTCCCTATGTCGGTGTGTCCTCTGTATCTGTGTGTCCTCTGTATCTGTGTGTCCGTGTGTCTGTGTGTCTCTTTGTTCTTGTGTTCAGAAAAAGAAGAAAAAAAAACAGTTCCACAATCCACGATTAATATACGGAGAATGGGGAGGACTTTATATAATAAGATCTTCTTGTTGTCCTTTAAATCTATAACTGTTGTTGTATTGTGACACGTTCCAGATAAAAGTACTGTTTAAACCAACAACCGAGTGGTTAAAGCGCTGGACTTTCAATCTGAGGGTCCCGGGTTCGAATCTCGGCAACGCCGCCCGGTGGGTAAAGGGTGGAGATTTTTCCGATCTCCCAGGTCAACATATTTTATGTGCAGACCTGCTACTGCCTGAACCCC
>NC_134889.1:34130867-34135867 GCF_041734735.1 Babylonia areolata
TTGCTGTTGTTTCTTGTCAGGTTTTCCTCTATGTCCTGGCATTTTCCTTCAATCCAATTCTCCCTTGCCTTCTTCATGCTTCTCTTGATTTCGGTGTTAACTGCTTTGTACTGTTTTGCCCCTTCTTCTTCATTCTTTTTCTTTTTCAGGTCTCTACGTTTGTCACACAGCAAGACAAAGTATAGTTAAAAAAAGAAAAAAAAAAAGTTACATGCATCTGTGGTAAGCAGTTCAGCTTGCATCATTGTTTGTTTCACTGTCAGCAGTTACGTACCTTCTTGCCCAGGTATTTCAAAGAGAATAACTGTTCTGACGAGGTTCTTATGGTCGAACTTTCACAGGCATTAGTTCATGGCCCTATTTCTACATTCCTTTAATGTATTTCAGAATTGTGTTTATGGTTTCTGATTATTATTATCATTATTGAATTGATTCTGTTAAATGTAATTATATGTTAATGTTAGTTATGCATTTTTTGGTAGTTTTCTAACTTTTCTGTTTCCCCCCCCCCCCCCCCCCCACCGCACCCCCATTTTTTTTTTTTTTTAATCTTCCAATATCACTAATAGTGAAAAGACGCTAAACTAAAGAACGAAAACACACACATACGCACGCACGCACATGCACACACACACACACATACGCACGGACGCGCACACACACACACACACATACGCACGGACGCGCGCGCCCACACACACTCACATACACATATTCACGCACGCACACAGACACACACTTACACACACACACGCGCGCGCGCGCAACACACTGAGTCACAGAGAGAGAGAGAGAGAGAGAGAGAGAGTCGATTCAACACAAGCACTTTGTCTGACATTATCAGGAGAGAGAGAGAGAGAGTGTGAGTGATGATTAATTTATTAAAAGAAAATGTCACAGCCCCAATTGACGGGGATAATTTACAAACGTTACACGACCAAACACACACGTCAGTCACACACAGTATACTAACTGCATTCATATTTCAACACGGCTGTCATTTCAACATCAGCAGCAACAACAACGTACACCTTCTGTTGAAGGTCTCGTACTAATACAACGCAAGATTTTGCGAATTATGTTTTCATTTCTACCAACGTCAGAAGCAAAACAAGCACACACAAAAATGCTGGGTTCTCGGTGATATTTTTGAGGAATACATTTTTTACTGTGTATGTATGTGCTGGCACTGGGCACAAGAAAACAAAATGGTGGAGTTCACATTCTGACATATCTACGCACGGGACACATCAACGCTCTTCATGAAATGTTGATGTGGCAGAGATAGAGAGGGGGTTGGGAGGGTAGGAGGGGGCAGGCGGGGAGGGAGGGGGGGGGCACAGAGAGAGACAGAACACAGACAGACAGACAGAGACAGAGACACAGAGAGAGAGAGAGAACATATATATTTACACAGGGAACACATCAACTCTCTTCATGTATTTTACATTATTTGGCGACGTGACAGAGAGAGACAGACAGACAGACAGACAGAGAGAAGAACGAATTGATGAAACAAGAATAATGAAAATTACGTTGGGAAACATGTAAGTATTGTTGTTGCCGTTTTATTTTCACAGTCTCAGACCAACGACACACCAGGTACACGTGTTTTGGTAGTAGGTCACAAACTGTTACGTGAACTGTGAGGTTATCACACCAGCTTCCTGATAATGTCAGATAGCGTGCTCTGTGGTGGATCGACTCTCCCTCTCTCTCTCCCACCCTCTCTCTCTCTCCCACCCTCTCTCTCCTGATAATGACAGATAGCGTGCTCTGTGGTGGATCGACTCTCTCTCTCTCTCTCTCTCCCACCCTCTCTCTCTCTCTCCTGATAATGACAGATAGCGTGCTTGTGGTGGATCGACTCTCCCTCTCTCTCTCTCTCCCACCCTCTCTCTCTCTCCTGATAATGACAGATAGCGTGCTTGTGGTGGATCGACTCTCTCTCTCTCTCTCTCTCTCCCCCACCCTCTCTCTCCCACCCTCTCTCTCTCTCTCTCTTGATAATGACAGATAGCGTGCTCTGTGGTGGATCGACTCTCTCTCTCTCTCTCTCTCTCTCCCACCCTCTCTCTCTCCCCCACCCTCTCTCTCTCTCCTGATAATGACAGATAACGTGCTTGTGGTGGATCGACTCTCCCTCTCTCTCTCTCTCTCCCCCACCCTCTCTCTCTCTCCTGATAATGACAGATAAAGTGCTTGTGGTGGATCGACTCTCCCTCTCTCTCTCTCTCTCCCACCCTCTCTCTCTCTCTCCTGATAATGACAGATAGCGTGCTTGTGGTGGATCGACTCTCTCTCTCTCTCCCATCCTCTCTCTCTCCTGATAATGACAGATAAAGTGCTTGTGTTGGATCGACTCTCTCTCACAACTCCCTCTCTCTCTCCTGATAATGACAGATAAAGTGATTGTGGTGGATCGACTCTTTCCCGCCTCTCACTCCCCCCCCCCCCCCCTCGGGCCCCCCACCCGCCCTGTCTCTCCTGATAATGACATTTAAAGTGATTGTGGTGGATCGACTCTCTCCCCCTGCCTCTCCCCCCCTCCCCCCGCCCCCCCCCCCCCCTCTCTCTCTCTACAAAACGCAGCATTATCGCTTCAGTTAAAAGTTCACATGGGGAAAAGTAATTAATATTGTTGTCTTTCGAAAAGGGGGATTTTTAGGTGTAAGAGAAAGGTGGTTTTATAATGGTATTACAATGCCTGTTGTAAATGTTTACAAATATTGAGGGATTTTGTTTTCCGCACGTTTAACTTTTAGTATCGCTTGCAAGGATCTTGCCAGTAGGGCAAAGTGTAAAGAAAGTGCCAGATAGACAGAAATAACCGAATAAGAATGAATGTGTTTACTTGTAAGTGTATGCCTGCTATCTGTTCACTTGTCACTCCAATCAGAACGTGTTCTCCCCAAAACACGAAAACACTTATTAACCACACCCTTTTATTTATTATTAAGAAGATATCAAAAGCTGTTAATCATGGCCTGGACTGGAATATAATTCTTTTATTGGGGGAAACAATTTTAACTTCACCGCCTTGAATGTTCTTCAGCAGTCTCGCCAGCTCCTGGCTCCTCACTCAGCACGTCCCGATGGTCCCACCATCACGTTCATTTTCTGTGCCGATAGTTCGTCCCGATGGTCCCACCATCACGTTCATTTTCTGTGCCGATAGTTCGCCCCGATGGTCCCACCATCCAGCTCTATGAAGTCCCGTGCCCAGTCCCTGGCACCTCGGCACAAAACCAAAAACCCGTGGCCTGTCCCCAGCCACTAGATGCCTGCACATTTTTAGTATGCGTCAGTTCCTTGACTTTCTGGATGCAAACCCCCCTCATTTCCAGTCCCACTACAGACCATGTTTTGAATATTATTCCTAGAAACCTAAGTGGACAAACAAGACAACATAGACACCATACCTTTACATAAACACTAAAGAGGAAATCTTCATCCAATACTATTGACATAAATATCCAATTATCACTGAAGCTAATAAAAAAAATATTCGCTTGGAAAACGATGTCCATTCACCACCCAAAGTAATGCAAAATACAATTACCTTAAAATGATTCCCGTTCATCCCATCAGGAATTACCAAAATGTAGCTGCTTAGCTACTACACAATTCAATGTTTCAAAAAAATTACCATTTCTTAGCCATCGAATAGTCCAACAAAACTTAAGACAAATTTAAGTAACTACTATCTTATCAACCCAACTGTATATCATCAAAGCACCAAGTACTGATTACTCATACAAGCTTTACAACAACATCAAATCAACCACAACATATCAATGTATCTCATTCAAACGCTACTTAAATTATCCATTCAAATGTCCTGCTTTTATATACAATGGTCAATATCCCATCACAAAACGTAGTCAAAGTCATTTCAAACAGAGTGCAATAATTTTCAACATACCTTTACAGGCAAAATATGTCCCTAACCTGGACAGCTTCATGACACCATCTGGCAACAAATCTGCACTTCACAGCAGCACATCACATTCAAAACTCATGCTATGATTACAAAAAATGCACGTGAAACACGTGAAACCATTTTTCAAAAGAAACAATTCCCAATCCCCCGATATAATAGTTGCCCTGTAAAAAAATGGATCTAGGAAAGTAGTGTATCAAAATAACAAATTCCAATCCCCGATATAAATATGTTGCCCTGTAAAAAAAATGGATCTAGAAAATAGGATACCATTTTCTTTACACAAAGAATACTTTGATATGTATCACGAGAAAGTTATCTTCGTTGAATATTACTTCTTTCAAATTATTTGCGAAACTGTTTGATTGTCAAGTACAACCCGTCATGCAGTGTGGTTCAGAGCTGTGGGGACTGAGCAAAGCTGCTCTTTACTGTGAATCTGTACATTTGTTTGCCATCAAGAAATTTCTCGGTGTATATATATGTACTCCTAATGATTTGATATATGGGGAAACTAACAGGTACCCTGTTTACTTAAACTCTGCTGTTCAGTGTATTCGCTTCCGGCTTAAGTTGTTAGAAATGGAAGAATCTCGATTTCCCCGTAAAGCTTATAGAATGTTGTTTGAACTAGATAGTAGAGGGAAAAAGAACTGAGCATCAGATATACGTGCTTGTTTGTTTGAGTACGGTCCTGGTGACGTTTGGCTGAACCAGGGTGTTGGTAACGTAAATGAATTTATCTAAACCGTTAGAGAACCGTTTAACAAAACATAATTATACAACCATTTCAATGAATTTAGTCTGTTTCACCCAGATCAATCAGGATTTAGGCCTAACCACTCCTGTCATACAGAACTAACCAAGCTCGTTGATCAGTGGGTTACTAATATCAACAACGAATTAACAGGTGTTCTTTTTGTAGATTTTGCAAAGGCATTTGATGTTATTGATCACACTCCTTATCAGAAAACTAAAAGCATATGGGTTATCTCACAATACTTTAAAGCTAATGTCTTCGTTTTTGTCTGACAGAAAGCAAATGGTTTCAGTTGAC
>NC_134889.1:34145867-34183367 GCF_041734735.1 Babylonia areolata
GAAAATGGAGTGTGGCAGCCTAAATGACGGAGTACTCAAAACGGTCATTCACGTAAAAGTCCACTCCTACATACGTATACGAGTGAATGCAGGAGTTGTGGCTCACGCACACAGAAGAAGAAGAGGACGGAGATTGATCAAGGAGTGACCTTTCTAAACGATTCTTCTTCTTCTTCGTTCGTGGACTGCAGCTCCCACGTTCACTTGTATGTACACGAGTGGGCTTTTACGTGTATGACCGTTTTTTGCCCCGCCATGTAGGCAACCATACTCCGTTTTCGAGGGTAAACGATTCCATTTCAGTTTCTGCAGTCTGAGAACGAGGACGGTAACTCCTTTCTTTATAGGGTATGTGCTCCCCCGTCAGAATAATGTGTTTGACTTTCTGAGACAAGGATGGTTAGACTGTGACCTCCCTGTCGGAAGAATGATGTTTTTACTTTCTGAGACAAGGATGCTTCGACTATGTTCTCCCTGTGGGAAGAATGGCATGTTTTGACGTTCTGAGACAGGGATGGTTAGACTATGTACTCCCTGTCGGAAGAATGGCATGTTTTGACGTTCTGAGACAGGGATGGTTAGACTATGTACTCCCTGTCGGAAGAATGGCATGTTTTGACGTTCTGAGACAAGGATGGTCAGACTACGTACGGACTTTTATGAGCTGCAAAGATAAGACAATCTGTGTAACAGCTTGTAACGCCTAAGTAAGGCTGGCAAACAGTCTGTTTCTTATAAATCCTTGGATATCTCTCTCTCTCTCTCTCTCTCTCTCTCTCTCTCTCTCTCTCTCTCTCTCTCTCTCTCTTATTCGCGATATGATAATTTTGTGCGCATCATTTTCTAAAATGTTTCCTATTTACGTGTATCCCCTTTAAATGGGGCCATGGCCTTTCTTGGATATAACATCGTTATCGTTCTCTCTCTCTCTCTCTCTCTCTCTCTCTCTCTCTCTCTCTCTCTCTCTTCCTCTCCCTCCCTCTCTATCTCTTCCTCTCCCTCTCTTCGTCTCCACCCCCTCTCCCTCCCTCTCTCTCTCTCTTTTCCTCTCCCCCTCTGTCTCTCTCTCTTCCTCTCCCTCTCTCTCTCTCTGTCTCTCTCTCCCCCCTCTCTCTCTGTGTCTCTCTCTCTCCCCCCCCCTCCTCTCTCTTTCTGTGAGTCAGTCGCACAGTCCCAGACAAGGAGGCCTCTTATCTTATTTCCCGGTGCCTCAGGTTTCACATTGTCCTTTGTTCTGATGTTTTCAAGCGATTGTTCTCAATCCGACTCTTTTTCTTGTTCTTCTTCTTGTTTTTCTTGTTCTTCTTCTTCTTTTCTTATCGGACGGTCTGTCTGTCCCAGAGTGTTGCTGCCTGTGTGTTCCCTTGGTTGTCTTTTCCTGGTTGTTGTTCCTCATTGAGAAACTGCGTTCACACACACACACACACACACACACACACACACACACACACACACACACACACACACACACACACAGGGTCATAGTTCGATTAGGAGTCCCATTGGCTCTTTGTTGTAATATCTCACTAGTTAGTTTGTTTTATTTTGTGTGTATTGTTTTGAGGGGAGAGGAACAGGGAAAGTAGTGTTTGAGGGGAGAGGAACAGGGAAAGCAGTGTTTGAGGGGAGGGGAACAGGGAAAGTAGTGTTTGAGGGGAGAGGAACAGGGAAAGCAGTGTTTGAGGGGAGAGGAACAGGGAAAGTAGTGTTTGAGGGGAGAGGAACAGGGAAAGTAGTGTTTGAGGGGAGAGGAACAGGGAAAGGAGTGTTTGAGGGGAGAGGAACAGGGAAAGTAGTGTTTGAGGGGAGAGGAACAGGGAAAGTAGTGTCTGATTTCATGAAGGCATGGGTGGGAAGGGGAAGCTGACGGTGGAGAGACGTTTAAACAAAAGAACGAATACATGTAGGGAAATGTACTGCGGAAACCCTTTGGAAGACTGCAGTTGGAGGTCCAATTGATTTGAATTATCTCAGAGGGAGAGAGAGAGAGAGAGAGAGCCACCTGTGTGCCGGATATAACTACAGGTTCGTCACCCTGCTGACCCGTCATATATCTCGGCATTGGCAGTGAAACTGTCATCTCCCATGGCAAGTGATGTAGAGACCCCCGCAACCCCCCCTCCCCCGAACCCCCCTCCCGTCCCCCCGTCCTCCTCCCCCACCCTCCACCCCTCCAACTCCTCCACCCAGTGAACCCCTGTGGTGTACGCAATCATGTCCCGAAAATAAAATAAAATGAAATGAAATGAAATAAAGCACAATCCAGTGACTTTCCAAAGCAGCCTACGAAGGGTTAAGTAAAAGAATGTGGAAAAAAAACGGGACATCAAAACATATTGTGAAAGAATACAAAAAAAAAAAAAAAAGGAAACTCATAGAACATCTCGTAAATAACTTATCATTGGCATCTTAAGTTTGGGGATCTGAAACTCATAGAACATCTCGTAAATAATTCATCTTTACACCTTAACTTTGGGGACCTAACACTCATGGAATGTCTCGTAAATGATTCACCGTTACACCTTAACTTTGGGGACCTAACACTCATGGAATGTCTCGTAAATGATTCACCGTTACACCTTAACTTTGGGGACCTAACACTCATGGAATGTCTCGTAAATGATTCACCGTTACACCTTAACTTTGGGGACCTAACACTCATGGAATGTCTCGTAAATGATTCACCGTTACACCTTAACTTTGGGGATCTGAAAACTCATAGAACATCTCGTAAATAATTGGGGATCTGAAACTCATAGGACATCACGTAAATATTTCATCGTTGCACCTTAAGATTGGGGGTCTGAAACTCATAGAACATCTCGTGAATAATTAATCTTTACACCTTAATATGTATTTTTGTCCTCTGGCAAAATCCTGTAGAAGAAATCCTCTCGCCGGATAGGTACACACACACACACACACACACACACACACACATATATATATATATATATATATATATATATATATATATATATATCCATGCACTCAGGGCCTGACAAAGCGTGTTGGGTTATGCTGCTGGTCAGGCATCTTCCAAGCAGATGTGGTGTAGCGTATATGGGTTTGTCCCACACAGTGACGCCTCCTTGAGAAACTGAAACTGAAACTGAATCTGTGAACTCCCCATGCATCCTTTTCAGACTGTCAAACATCAGCTGCACAGATAAAGTATTTACGAGACCTTCTGTGAGTTTATTCTTTTTTTTCACAATATGTTCTGATGTTCTGTTATATATTTACATACCATATCATATATATATATATATATATATATATATATATATATATATATATATGTGTGTGTGTGTGTGTGTGTGTGTGTGTGGCTTGCTTACGGTTAGAACATAGTTTGGAATGCAACATGTTTTTATCTGCCCACTTTTACCTGACTTTTACTCACTGGATGCTATTTAACCAGCCTGCGAAGCTTTTATTTCTGTACCCTTGCCTGAAGAAGCTGTTATACAGCGAACATTTACTGCATTTTAATTACAAGGTTTAAAGACTTGCCAAGACAACTGTTGTTCGTCGACCAGCCAGCCCCAGCCAATTTTTTGCGAAATTCACCTGTGAGGACTGCAACATGCGGCCTACACATTCGACCAGCCCCAGCACAGTTTGCCACGTTCACTCGTTGTATGAATTGCACGAGCAACCCAGCTGTAACACGTGGTTAGCTGGTGAGGCAGAGCACACTAACAGCTAGCGGTCCTTTGTGACAGGTGGCACTGTCGTTTCGTGTCGCCAATAAAATAATATCGTTAAGAGTTGGTCTGTTGAGGACAGGTGGTGCAGTCGTGTTGCCAATAGTTTTTTGTCCGGTTTGGCTCCCGAGTGGGGTATGTGGTGCCGTCACGTGCCCGGGTGTCGTGTTGCCAATAATGTCAGCTTTGTCGGAAAGGTGAGACCGACGCACAGCCACAAAAAAAATGGAGTCCTCGCAAGCAAGGGCTTTAGTTATAGGGGGTGGGTGGTGGGGTGTGGGTGTGTGGGGGTTTTAGGTGTGGGTTTTTTGAGGGACCTGGCTGAGGAACGACAACGACTCGTTTGTTTTGGGGTCATGGCGACGTCCGTGCAAACTCTTCTTACACTTTAAGTCCGTCAGGAATGCTATATAACATGCAAACACGCGCGCATGCTCAAGCGACATTTCTTAAGAACATGTTGAAGTAAGATTGGAATGTTTGAAACAGGAATTCTTCTTCTCCTCTTCTTCGTTCATGAGCTGCAACCCCCACGTTCACTCGTATAGATTACACACACACACACACACACACACACACACACACACGAGTGAGGTTTTACGTGTATGGCCGTTTTCACCCCAGCCATGTAAACAGCCATACTCCGTTTTCGGGGGTGGAAGCGGGAATGATGATGATGGGGCATTGCCTGTGGGACGTCATCGTGATTGTGTGACGACGCCACAATTTCCATCTTCATTCTGCGTGATTGTTTGATGTGCTGTCGTGTGGACTGCTGTTGGGTTCCCTCACCTTCATACACTGCTCACTGGGCTTCCTGCAAGCAGGAACGCAACCGGTTTAACTCTCTCCATACGAACGGCCAAAGAGACGACGTTAACAGCGTTTCACCCCAATTACCACCATCAAAATATTATAAGCGGAAGGCTCTTACACTGAAGAGGTGAATGTTGACAAAGAATACCACAATTCTGACGACGGAAGCTAAAGGTTGGGTCATTGAGACACCCACTGGACATCCGAGGTGTCTGTGTAGAGGAGAAGAGAGGACTGGCCGTACTGAGTGAGTTAAGAGCACGGTTATAAGCTGTGCTTGTTGTGCTTTGCAGTCATCCTCCATACTCCAATAGGAGTGAAAGGATAATTAAAACTTGAAACTTGATTATATCTGTTATACAGCTGCTTTGATGATGTTTCTGCGAATAAAGTTTGTTTCAAAGCAAGGGCAAAAAACACAGGGTTGCACGCAACTGTCAGAGCAGGTGTATAAAAACTGTGTTTGTTTTTGTTGTTGCTGTTGTTTGTTGTTGTTTGTTTGTTTTGCTTTCCCACCAACACATCTGAAGGACGTACCTTTCCCTTCCCATTCTGCAGGCCCCGTTTTTTTCTCTCCATAGCTGTGGCCGCCCTCGCCACACCCAGCGACGCAGACCGACACTGACACAGGTCTCCGCCGTTTGCAGTGGGAAGTGGCGGGAAAGGGACTTTCATTTGAAGACAAACCCGAGCAGGGGCCGCGAAGAGGCAAAGGACATAGTGGAGGTCCTGACCTCCACATCGATTTTGAAATATCAAAACAAATAAAAAGACCACAGAGAGTTATAACAACGACGATGACGACGACAACCATTTACATTTCACTGATAGCATTTAACAACGACGATGACGACAACCATTTACATTTCACTGATAGCGTTTAACAACGACGATGACGACAACCATTTACATTTCACTGATAGCATTTAACAACGACGATGACGACAACCATTTACATTTCACTGATAGCGTTTAACAACGACGATGACGACAACCATTTACATTTCACTGATAGCGTTTAACAACGACGATGACGACAACCATTTACATTTCACTGATAGCGTTTAACAACGACGATGACGACAACCATTTACATTTCACTGATAGCGTTTAACAACGACGATGACGACAACCATTTACATTTCACTGATAGCGTTTAACAACGACGATGACGACAACCATTTACATTTCACTGATTGCTTGAGAAAAGTTTCAGTTTCTCGCGGAGGCGTTACTGCGTTCGGACAAATCCATATACGCTACACCACATTTGCTAAGCAGGTGTGCTTCGTCAGGCTTTCAGTTCATGCTTATATCTTTATGTACCTGTCGGAGTGGATTTCTACTGCCTCGCGTTGCCATGGGTTCTTTTTCAGTGCGCCAAGTGCGTGCTGCACAAGGGACCTCGGTTTATCGTGTCATCCGAATGACTAGACGCTCAGTTTGATTTTCCAGTCAAACGTGGTAGAAAGGTACGGTACTATAACCTACTTGTAGATCCATCTTCCATTGTCCCGTGTCCAGGTCAATACAAAACAGAAGCGTGAAGTTCAGAGTTCATAGCTTGCTGTTAACAATGCCGTATTCTCGACGGTTTCTTTGTATATGATTACGATTATAACTTACTTGTTCAGATCCCTTCAGAATGGGCCGATGGTCTTCTGAATAAATATCATTTCATTTCATCTCATCTCATCTCTCTCTTTCTCTCTCCCTCTCTTTCTCTCTCTCTGTCTGTCTGTCTGTCTGTCTCAGGTCTCATTGTACAAGTTTGCACACCTATATTCCACAGCATTTCTCGTAGTTTCTTTATTCATCACAAAAAAGAGCATTGCTATTTCGAGTTATTTTCCCCATCCTTCGGAGAAAAAAAAAATGTGTCAACAGCATCACCCCCCTCACCCCCCCCCCTTTCTCTCTCTCTCTCTCGCTTGCTTGCTCTCTCTCTCTCTCTGCAAAGGCACATACATTTATGATGCAAATCAACACCTGCTGGCGCCAGGAACAAAGAAATCAAGCCGGTATCATGTGAAGGTGGGGAGGGGGGAGGGGAGGCGGTCAGCCCGCGTTTTCCTCTGCGCACGCACGCTCGCACTCAGACACGCTCAAGTTTGCAGTCGCGCGCCCGCGCGTGCACACACACACACACACACACACACACACACACACACACACATACACACACACACACACACACACACACACACACACACACACACATGAATACAATGCTATGCGATACAATGGAGACAGGTAGATAGATAAATAGATAGGTAGATGGATAGATGTGTGTGTATGGCAAACGGTTTGTTTCTTTTAAAATCCGTGGATTCTTACAACTGGATCTCTCTCTCTCTCTCTCTCTCTCTCGTGTGTGTGTGTGTGTGTGTGTGTGTGTGTGGCCTGTGTGTGTAGCCTGTGTGTGTGGCCTGTATGTATGTGTGTGTATGCGTTGTGTGTGTGTGTGTGTGTGTCTTTGTGTGTGTCTTTGTTGGTATCCAAAACCAAGTTGAAAACGAACGTGTCATGTGACCGCGTCAGGGTGTGCGGTTATAGAGGTCAAAGGCACGAACCTTGACACGACACAACTAGTAGGAGGGAGGCGGGGAGGGGGCGGGGAGGGGGGTGCGAGAACTGAAAAATCTTCTGACTCACTCAGCTGTGAAGAAAAGCAATATAAAACATGCGGGGAGTAGTAGCCGCGTGTGTGTGTGTGTGTGTTGGTGGATGGGATGGATTGGGGGGATGGTATGGGGAGGGGGGGAGTGGGGGAGATGGGGGAGGGGGGGGCCAGGAAGGGTAAACGTGCAGCACACGAATTTGCTGATGTGTATGTGTGTGTGTGTGTGTGTGTGTGTGTTGACATGTTTGTGTCTCTGTGTTCGTGAGTGAAATTCGATTGAACTAAAGAGCGAACGAGAGAGAGGAACAGAGACAGAGACACAGAAAGAGATACAGACAGACAGACCGACAGACGCAGAGATACGGATACGAATACAGGTAGTCTGGTCATGTATAGACCATGGTGGTGATGATGATGATGGTGTGTGTGTGTGTGTGTGTGTGTGTGTGTGAGAGAGAGAGAGAGAGAGAGAGAGAGTTTGAGAGTTTAACCATGCCCTCATATATTAAGAACAAAAACATAGAAAATGGTGATGATAAGAGAGCGAGAGACAGACAGAGACAGAGATAGCTTCTTTGAACCATGCCCTCAAATACAGAGGACAAAAATGTAGATTGTGATGATAAGAATGGACACGCGCGCCCGCGCGCACGCACGCACGCACGCAAACACACACGCACGCGCGCGCGCGCACGCACACAGAAACACACACACACACACACACACACACACACAGTGAGATAACGATAACTATGTTTTATTATTCAAGAAAGGCCATGGCCCTATTTTGTGATGTGGGTACAAATAGATAAGACACAGTTTAAATATTGATGCACACATAAATATGATACATATCAATCATGTATTCACAGAGAGAGAGAGAGAGAGAGAGAGAGAGAGAGAGAGAATGCGAATGGTTTATTCATCAGGCTATTGCCCCTCATGAAGGGGTGAGTGAACAAATATTGTTACCAGACATTCAAGAACAAAATCACATTTCAACAGAATAACACTTGACATGATAAACAGTAGTTCAAGACAGACTAAGAGGTTACAGTTTCTCTAAGTTTGAACGCTTTATATAAGAAACATGATAGATTATGCGCGTCACGGTGTCTTGAGGATGACATCAGAAGACTTAACTTAAAGGCACACGGATATTGGTAATACTTGTGTGGAATCAACTTTTGTCTAATCTCACTAAGGACTGGGCAGCATACAACAAAGTGTAATCTTCTTTGAATGTTTTACATAATGGACAAATCAAGTCTCTTTCATTATGTTTTCTGTATCTATAATGATGTACAGCCAAATCATATACACCTACCCTAAATTTTGTCGTTATATATCTTAAATGTTTATCTATATTGAGCATTAAATATTGGTTAATATCATGTGTATTGCAAAAGCTTCTATACATGCTAAATCTTTCACTACCCTGAATATGATTATGCCATTTCTGACATCGACAGTCAATCAAACGCTGTCTAAAAACATTGATAAATCCATTTACGTTACCAACACCCTGGTTCAGCCAAACGTCACCAAAACCGTACTCAAACAAACAAGCACGTATATCTGATACCCAGTTCTTTTTCCCTCTACTATCTAGTTCAAACAACATTCTATAAGCTTCACTGAAATCGAAATTCTTCCATTTCTAACAACTTAAGCCGGAAGCGAATACATTGAACAGCACAGTTTAAGTAAACAAGGTACCTGTTAGTTTCCGCATATATCAAATCATTAGGAGTACATATATATATATATATACACCGAGAAATTTCTTGATGGCAAACAAATGTACAGATTCACAGTGAAGAACAGCTTTGCTCAGTCCCCACAGCTCTGAACCATACTGCATGACGGGTTGTACTTGACAATAAACAGTTTCGCAAATAATTTGAAAGAAGTATTATTCAACGAAGATAATTTTCTCATGATACATATCAAAGCATTCTTTGCCCTACTGGCAAGATCTTTGCAAGCGATACAAAAAGTTAAACGTGTGGAAAACAAATCCCTAAATACTTGTAAACATTTACAACAGGCATTATAAAACCACCTTTCTCTTACACCTAAAAATCCCCCTTTTCGAAACAAAACAATATTACTTTTCCCCAGGTTAACTTTTAACTGAAGCGATAATGCTGGGTTTTGTAGATTATTTAATTGAGTCTGTAATCCAGTGACAGTTTCAGACAATAAAACATCATCTGCAAGCAAAAGAATGAATAATGCAAAATCTTCATATGACAAAGTGGCACCATGTCTTCAATTATTGATCACTTCTAAAGCTAGTTCATTTATAAACAATGAAAACAATATTGGGCTACACACATCACCTTGCTTAACACCAGCTGTACAATTAATATAATCTGTTAACTGAGCGCCACACCTAATCCTACATTTAACACAGTCGTACGTACTCCTGATACATTTATATAATTTACCTTTCACACCTCATTTTAGTAGAACTGTCCGAAGCAGATTTCTGTTTATGGAATCAAATGCCTTCTCAAAGTCTATAAAAGCTACATACAATTTGCGATTTAGAGAGAACTGTTTCTGTAACAAAGCTAACAATGTAAACATATGATCGATTGTTGAATAACCTCTCTTAAACCCAGCTTGATGCTCACCTGTAATATTGTGTTCATAAACCCATTCCTGCAATGTAGCATTAATAATTGTACTAAATAATTTGCTGCTAATGTCACTTAAAGTAATACCTCTATAATTATTTGGACTATTTATGTCGCCTTTCTTAAATAATGGCACAACAATCGATTCTACCCAGTTTTGAGGAAAGACACCATTATGAAATAGAGTATTAAACAGCTTTAGAAAAAAAAGAACAACCTGATCATAAGAGTTTTTATACAGTTCAGATGATACCATCAGGACCGGCTGCCTTACGATTTTTCAATTTCCTAAAAGCAACTAAATTTTTTTCCTTCGAAACTGGACGGTTGATGAACCCATCAGTATCATCATTATCACAAAGGGCTTCGTTTGCATTATCATCTCATGTGTCTTTCTCTAACAATGACTTAAAATGATTGAACCGGTTATCGATACAAATACCATTTCTTGGCGGTTTTCTTTTAAATGATGTCTTATTAACAGTATCCCAAAACTCTTTACTGAGGTTTCTAATTTGTCTAACAATAAACGATTGAACTGCTTTTCTTTCCTCGCCAATAACTTTTTATACCCGCGCCTTTGTATACCATATTCATGGCAGACTGTTTTGTCTGACGAACGTCTGCATTTTCGTAATAATCTCCTAACATTTCTTCAGCTAATTACACATTCTTTATCAAACCAATCATCAGATTTTTCATTTTGGTTAACAGATACGCGCTTTTCAATACATTCCGCACATCCATTCAAACATTCATTAAATATGTTAAGTGCAGTGTTTATGTCAACGTCAGTCATTGTCGTCTCAGCATCAATTTGTACACAAATTGACTCTGAGTGAGAGAGAGAGAGGGATCGAAATCGAAATCGAAATTTTTTTTTTTATTGAGGAAAAAGGAATAGTACTTATCGGCCCGATTTCATCCTACCCTATTAAAGAAAAGTATAAAGTAATGAAGGAAATACAAAAAAACGGGAGGGGAGGGGGTGGGGGGGCATACACATCGCATGGCAACAACAAATAGATGGCATAGAAAATGCACAATTCTCCACACAATAACAGAGAGAGAGAGGGGAGGTGGGGATGGGGTGGTGGTAAGGGGAATGTGATTTCATGAAGAGATTGTGGGTGGGGTGGAGTGGGGAAAAAACCCATACACATCGCTTGGCAACAACAAGAACAAATAAATGGCATAGAAAATACACAATTCTCCACAAAATAACAGAGAACGAACGAACGAACGAATCTTTTTAATGAGGGAAGTGGAATTAGCATGTATATGCTTTTTTACATCAGGACAAAGAGAAATTAAATCAAAATGTTCACAACAAAAGGTTAGAGAAATGCATACATGACATTCAAATACACTCAATAAAACAGTAAGCATTTACAAGTTCATAATCATGATACCTGCATTCATGACAACAATGTACGAGGGTCATTCAATAAATAAGGTGAATTTTTCGGTATAAGGACTTCTAATACAGATAGAAGCTTACTTTTTTTTTTCTTTTTTTTCAACGTAGTCTCCCAGCACTGTCACACACTTTTCCCATCTGTGCACAAGCTTCCGTATTCCCTCAGCGTAAAAATCTTTGGACTGATGTCTCAGCCAGTCGCTCACAACACTTTTGACTTCATCGTCACTTTCAAACTTCGTGCCTCTCGTGAACGCTTTCAAGGGACCAAACAGGTGAAAGTCTGAAGGGGCAAGGTCTGGGCTGTAAGGGGGATGAGGGAGCAGTTCCCAGCCCAGCTCGTTGATGGTCTGCACCGTTCGGGCTGCTGTGTGAGGCCTTGCATCTTTGGCACCCACCGGCAGCTGACCTTCGAGTAGCCAAGGTCATCATGGACAATTTTGTATGCTGTCCCAACAGATAAGCTCAAAGTCCTTGCAATGTCATCCACTGTCACCCTTCTGTCAGACTGAATAAGGTCATTGACTGATTCGATCACCTCAGGAGACCTCACTTCTGTAGGCCTTCCAGGCCTGTCTTCATCCTCAACACTGCTCCGTCCTTCTTTAAACAATTTAGCCCACTTGTAGACATTTTTTTCGGCTGAAACATGTGGCACCATACACAGTTGACATTCTCCTATGAATTTCAACTGGTTTGCACCCTTCAGCAACCAAAAACTTGATAACTGACCGCTGTTCAATCCTGGAGCATGCTTCTTGGTCGGCCATCTTTGTTAATCGCCAAAACTCTGAAAGTTTTTTTTTTAATCTGCAAAACAAATTAAATCCATGTGAAAAAGAAGTAAAACAAAACAAAAACAAACAAAAAAAAAAGTAAGCTTCTGTCTGTATTAGAAGTCCTTATACCGAAAAATTCACCTTATTTATTGAATGACCCTCGTATATGAATATAGTAATGAGAGAGAGACAGAGTGAGTGAGAGAAAGAGAGAGAGAGAATGAATGAATGAATGAATGAATTTTATTTCTGAGGGCATTAGAGTTAGCAAACAATTGCTTTCTCTAGCCCTTGAAAGGGAAAAATGTCTAAAGAAAAGGTATGAAGAAGACCCCAAGAAATGAGTAAATATTAACATATTCATAGAAAAACGAGAAAAGAAACATCATAATAAACATCATATTTATAAGAAACAACATGGATTGTATAAAAATGCGGAGCGAGAGAGAGAGAGGGGGGGGGGAATAAAGAAGAAGAAAAAGAAACAGAAAAGAGAGGAGATGATATTTATAGAGGAGATGAGATAAAGAGACAAGGGGTGAAATACAGTAATATCATATGACATAACATGACATGGTATACTAAACAGAATTTGCTAATTTTTCCATCAGGTATTCATGATACCTTTTCTTGAAGACAGTGAAACTTGTATGAACATAAAGACTAGTTAAGATGTTGTTCTAGAGGCAACAGCCAGAGTAAGTGAGACTCGATTTAAATAAATCAATTCTTGGCAGTGGTACCATGATCTTGTTGTTCTTACGTATTGTACTTGTAACTAATCGCTGTTGTAGAGACGAAACCAGACAGTATCTTAAACATGAAAAGTTTCCATTTCAATGGCAGAATACCTAAATCTTTGTAATTAGAGACAGTTAATGACGAAGATTTCAGATGTATCAGCTTTAAGGCTCTTCTATGTAGACTCATAAGTTGTTTTAAAACATTTTCACTGGCAGAGTCCCATATTGTTGAGGCATAATTTACTATGGTTCGATATAAGCATGGAAAAATAACTTACGGCAATGCTTGTTTCAGAAATGATTGATTCTGGAAAGTTGATGAATCTTTTTGGATAGTTTTACAAGTTATCATAACATGTTGAAACCATGACAGGTTATTGCCAATAATAAGACCAAGTACTTTGTGATGACTGACTTCCTCAATCATTACGCCATTGATATACAATGGAGAACGAGTGGGCAGAAGGTTTTGGCGCTTTTGTCTTGTGGTAATGATAATGTATTTCGTCTTTTTCGGGTGTAAGTACATTAAGTTCAGACCATGTTACTATATCATTAATACTTTGTTGCAAGGATAATGATGCTCTTTCTATTCTGTGATTTTTAGTGTGTATCGTTGTGTCATCTGCAAATAACTCACAAGGTGGTTCAATAAATAGGGGTAATCGTTAATGTAAATTGAAAATAAAATAAAATAGGTCCTAGAACAGAACCTTGGGGAATACCGTAACTTATGGGTAAAAGGTAGGATTTGACTCTATCAACTGAAACCATTTGCTTTCTGTCAGACAAAAACGAAGACATTAGCTTTAAAGTATTGTGAGATAACCCATATGCCTTTAGTTTTCTGATACGAATAGTGTGATCAATAACATCGAATGCCTTTGCAAAATGTACAAAAAGAACACCTGTTAATTCGTTGTTAATATTAGTAAGCCACTGATCAACGAGGTTGGTTAGTGCTGTATGACAGGGGTGGTTAGGCCTAAATCCTGACTGATTTGGGTGAAACAGACTAAATTCATTGAAATTGTTGAGTATATGTTTCTTTAAATGATTCTCTAACGGTTTAGATAGTATAGATAGTATAGAAATTGGCCTATAATTAGAGGGATCCGAACAAATACCATTCTTAAATATAGGTTCAACATTCGCAGCTTTAAATGCCTTAGGGACTTGATTTTTTTATTTACATAAGTTGTAAACGTAAGTCAGTGTTTCAGCGATAATAGGAGCAGCCATTTTTTCCCCCGTCTAGGTCATCAAGGCCTCTTGTACCTGTCCGTTTTAAGTGAACTAGAGCATTATATACTTCATGTGCACACACAGGGGAAATGTTCAAAGTGGATGTGATATTTTTGGACAAAAAGAAATCTTCTAGAACATTTGACTGATTAACGTTGGTTTTATTGGATTTTATCGTAGAGCTGGATATATTACAAAAATGACTATTTAGATTTTCCACAGAGATATCTTTGGGTATTGGGTGTTGTGAAGTTTTGTTGTTGTTGGTTAGCTGATTGATAGCTCTCCATATCGATCTACTGTCAGCTTTAGAGGAAATCATTTCATGAAAATGCTGAATTTTTGCTGAACGTTTTAAACTATTTTCTTTATATCTTTATGTTTTGAATTCCATGAAAATACTTATTTTTTGCTGAACGTTTTAAACTATTAATTCTATTTCTTTGTGTTTTGAATTCCTCTTGATTCCCCTTATCTAAAATCTCGTCTCTCTGACTGATTTCGTTTGCTATGCTTTGAGTTATTCATGTTTTTTTTCTGTTTTTGTTTTTTGTTGTTGTTGTTTTTTTGTTTTGTTTTTTTGTTTGTTTTTTTGTTTGTTGTTGTTTTTTGGGTGGGTGGGTGGATAACTTTTTACACATTTTGTTTTAATCGGTGCATGCTTATTATAAACATTTAGGAAAATGTGACACCAGACTTAAAATGCTTCATCAGGATTAGTAAACTGGTAAGCAGATGACAGACAGGAATTCATTAAATCAAGCTAAAAGATATCTCTATTTAAAAAAAATGAGAAACTTCTATAATTAATAATCTTATGTTAGTTTTGGGGAGCTTTAATGCCACGTTTTGCCCATGTGAAGCAGATTGGTAAATGATTACTACATCCAAATGTTGGTGAGCTAATCCTATTATATTGTTAGTCGAGGAATCTTAAATATGATCAAATAGTGTTGCAGATGTAGAAGTAATCCTTGTGGGTTTGTCAGTTAGCTGACTTAGATTAAATGATTCATAGATATTAGTCCAACCATTATTGAATTTCATCAAATCTATGTTGAAATCACCCATTAAGATAATTTCAACAGATACTAGTGAAATCGAAAGAGCATCCATCATATTTGTAAATCTATCAGTCCAATCTACACGTTCAGTGGGGTTTCAATAAATGAAACCTAATACAATTGGTTTCGATCTTTTCAACTGAACTTCAATCCACACTGACTCCACGTGATAATTTTCTAGCGCTTCAAGTCTCCTAAAATTGATGTTTTGATGAACGTATACAAGCAGACCTGTTTCTTTCGGATTGACTAGATCTTTGCGAATAAAATGGTAGGATTGCATTATAAGTTCTGAGTCAGATATGTGCTGAGATAATTCTGATTCTACGAAGCCAAATATATGAAAGCCTTGCCAGAATTATACAATATATGGGACACATCACTTAATTTATTTATCACATGATTTATATTGAGATACCCAACTCTCAAGCCATCTTTTGATGGCCAAATATTACGCGCATTGGTCATAATTGTCAGCAAGAGAAGATGTGATGCATGCAACGCAGAAGTACAAATAATTAGAAAAGATAACCAAATAGTGCACTAAAGGTATAAATAGTGTAAATCAAACTTGTTAGGTAGATCAACAACGTTTGTATAACGTCAAAAAACTACACAAAGAGACAACAAAAGGCAGCAGTGTTTGTACACTGATGCTGGATTTCCTAAAGCTGCTGTTCAGCCAGGTACCTCGAACGGAAAGCATTCAACGCAGCGTGAATGTGATTATGAACTAAGTCACATATTTTGTTCCGGCAAACAGTGACAGATGTGAGTTTTAACATAAGCCATACAAATGCAACACATGACTAAAGAACCGAACCACAAAATCACACATCCTCATTTATATATGCATACATTGGCTCACACATGTTCACAAATAATCAAACCATTAAAAAAAAATAATAAAAAATAAATAAAACTTTATGTCACTAATGTGTTTGATGGGCAGGGAATGCGTGTTGTTGTGACAGTAACTTTGAGGCCATCAACAACAGCCGTTTAGCATCAGGGTGAAAACGACTTGGGGATGCTGAGTTGGACCATCCGTGCATTTGTTGCCCGTGGAAAGCAGGGGGTGGGTTGTTGTACGTCCCCACATGACTTTCTGGCTGATGTGGAACGTGAGTGGAATTCGACAGGAAAGGGCGTGAGAGAGGAGGAATGGAAGTGTTTGTTTGTGATGAAGGGACAGGATTATCTTTGGTACAGGGGTTTTGAATCAGTGGTGGATAATGATAGGATGAGTAGACAGATGGCTGTAGAGGTTTTGATTGCTGAACTCTAGGGGCGTGAACCTGATTATCCAAGTTATTTTGATTTACATCGGAAAAATCAGAAAACTATACAGAAGGCTTTGAATGTTTGTGTCCTTGTGAGGATCTGTACCCTGATCGGGATGACAAACGATTATCTTGTGGAATGTTGCCATCCGAATATGAAAATGTCCACAACAGCCTTTTCAGATTTTCCGCCAGACGCGCAGTGCCCCTGGCATTGGGGTGATTTGTACTGCTGTACAGATTTGCGTCAGACGCGAACAGGGGAAGATTGTCAATAAAATTTACGTTGAATCGAGTACATGCTTCTTGCAAATAACGATTTGCTGGGGCAATACTGTTGTTGAAATGGTGTTTTCCCTTTGCCGGTAGGATGGAGCTAAAGGTCACCCGTGCCTTTGGAAACTTCCTCAGACATAATGCCATGAGCTCGAACCAGGTCTCCAGTGGCACAGGGTCAGACGGACAAGAATTGATGCCGACATGGACAAAAACGTCTTTCAGATCAGGACTTGGGGGTTGATTGGAGCCAGGTGTGGAGATCTCTAACAGTCATACCTGGTACACATTGATTGGAGCCAGGTGTGGAGATCTCTAACAGTCATACCTGGTACACATATTTTGAATAAAAATTCTTGTCGAGGGGCAAAGCGTTCTGGATTGATGAAGAGCATGATGGAGTCTCCGATAAGTAGCATTGTTGCTGTCTTGGGGATAGACATGTGAGCCAGAATTTCACCGGGGCTTGAATTGGGGTGTGGGAGGCGGCTATCCTTCCTCACAGCTGCCTCAACAGGAGGCATTGTTAAGTGCGTTGCTGGAGTAATTTCTGACAGTACGGAATATGCGTTTGCAGTGGAAACAGAATATTGCAGAGCATCATCATCCGTATCAGCTGGAATCGGGCAGGGGGGTTAATGCTTTTGTTGGATGTGTCTCCCGTCAGTGACAAAATGGAGGGTGGTTGTGACAAAAACTGACAATCAGTCCGTGGTCCAGCTTCAGGACCGGTAAGGACTGTTGTTACAGTCTGACCATCACTGTTACAGGGAGAGCTGGGAAAACATACATCTTCAGTTTGACTATCAACATTCACACTGCTGGTCGTGTTTGACAGATTGTGATGTGTTTCATCTGATTCAGTCTGTGAGAAGGTCGAGACACTTTCTTTTGCGGTAGATTTTTTTTTTTCCACTTCCACCAAGAGGGACCCTAGCTGAGCTTTTATGGACCTATTTTCTTTTGTGAGTTGTTTGTTACATTTTTCCAGATTATTAATGCGTATTTTTAATTCATCTATTTTAGAAACTAACGCATCACATTTTTTACAAATATTTACACGTAGTTCATTTTTGGTGACTGTTTTGACGTCTTCAGCCACAGACTTGAAGTCACTTTCCAGCGCGGACTGTGCACTGGTCACCGCTTCTAGCTGCTCTTCCAAAAGAACAACTTTATTGGACAGTTTGGGAAATGGGCTGCACACAGATGACACACGAGGGGGAGGATAAAGTGTTCGTTTGCACTGCTTTCTTGTCCTTCTACCCACAGGGGTAGACTTGTTTGATTTGGGTTCAGTCTCTTGCTGCTGCTCGCAGGGTAGCACTGTCGGGGTGGGTGGGAGGAGGATGACGCTTTCTCTTGCAGGGTCGTCCGTTCCAGACTCCAAGAGCAAGTGTGATGTTTGGAGAGGGGGTGTGTCCACTGCTGGTACTGCTGATATTGTTGTCATGAGAGACAAGTCAGCGGTAGGATTTTTTAACACTGGTGTTCCATGGAGATTACTAATGAACCTGACAGGAGTTTGAATGAATGAAGACATCAGTTTTTCACAATTCATATCTTGAGTAAACGTGGAAATGAAATCATTCAAGATTTCACATTCATCAGAGTCCCACCTCGGGCAGTCAACACCTTGACAAAGCAGAGTTCCTGCAGACTGTGAAGACAAATAAAGGGATATGGTAATAGATTTGGAGGTCTGGTGAAGAATACGAATGTTTTAGGAAGAGGTGAAGGTGGCGGCAGAGAAACCACTGGTGACGAGAAGTTTAATATTGAATCACTGGAATCAAAGTCACTGTGCTGAACGGAAATCTCAGTGTCCTGAATGGCTAGGTAGCGATATAACAAACTGTTCCTCCAGACCAAGAGCGCGTCTTTGCTACACGTGAAACGTTTTTGAATATTGTCTATAGTGGGCTGTAGTTTGTTGTTAATGGACTTACCATCATAAGGGGAAATAGATTGAGCTATAATGATGAGTAATAAGACGGACTACTGTGGATAAAAAATAATAATAAAAAGGATTTTACACACACACAACACACTTGCTGTCACCGCCGGAACAATACACCAGGTTACTCACAAATAAATCCCATCATGAGGTGGTATGGTATCCATGTGCACACAGTCATCCTGCCACACAGGGTCACGCTGAACAGTACAGTCAGCCACACACAGTTCACAACAGGTGACAAGTATAGCGTGTTCTCATTTCACAGAAATAAATAAATAATAATTCTTATATAAATATTATTTATTTATTTATTTATGTAAGCTTATCTATTATTTATTCACCTTTTTTTTCTCAAGGCCTGACTAAGCGCGTTGGGTTACGCTGCTGGTCAGGCATCTGCTTGGCAGATGTGGTGTAGCGTATATGGATTTGTCCGAACGCAGTGACGCCTCCTTGAGCTACTGAAACTGAAACTGAAACTCATTTCACAGCCACAGTTCATGCGCACTCTTGTGTGTCCAGCTGCGATCACCGGACAACACACGATAATGTGTAAAATCATATAAACGTTTTTTTTACAGCAGTTGACGCAGAAAAGTATACACTGTATCTACACAATGATGGTTTTCATGATCACGCACAGGTAAATTTGTAATTGGCAAAAACCATTACAGATTTACCTGTGCGTGATCATGAAAACCGGAGAATGAGAGAGAGGGGAGGATGAGAATGGCGTGGTGGTAAGGGGATTGTGATTTCATGAAGAGATGGCGTAGGGGGAGCTGTGGGGGGGGGGGGGGGGGGGGGAATGCTGGGGGAACGGAGGAGGCGGGAAAGGAAGAAAAGGGGGGTAAATCAAGGCAGGTGCGGCTGACAAGCAGTGTGTGTGAGTGAATGTGTTGGGGGTGTTGTTTTTAAATAATAATAAAAAAAAAAAAATTATAATAGATTTGGTTGTTGATGTTGGGGTTTTTTTTCAGGTTTGTTTGCAGTTGGTTTTTAATTTTGTTTGTCCTTTTTTTTTCTTTTCTTTTTTTTTGTGTGTGTGGGTTTGTTTGTTTTTCTTCCGGTTGTTGATTTTTAAGATTATTTTTTCAATGTCTTTTAAAAAAAAAAAAAAAATATTTAAACTAGGAGGTAGGCTCTCAAAGCCTGAGCCTTTGTGAAGGTATCTGCTTATTTTTTCTTCTTTTTTCTTTTTTTAGCGTTCTATATGAGCAGGTGTGGTGTTTTGTGTATGGACCAGTCCGCACGCTATTACACTTGAAACTGAAATACATATGTATGTATGTATGTATGTATGTATGTGTGTATATATATATAGCCATACTTTTTTTCTTCGTGTGTGAGTGTGTGTGTGTGACTTAAATCATGAATGCTGAGTTAGAAACCACTGGCTAGTTTATCTCTAAATATACATGAGGTTGTATACAGTACTCAGAACAGACTTGATTTATACATGTGAGTCAAAACTTGCTGGCTAACTGTCTTCAAATATACATGAAATGATATTGACTCAGAACAAACTTATATATATATATATATATGTGTGTGTGTGTGTGTGTGTGTGTAAACATGAACTACAATAATATGCCAGGGTTGTATCTCAAAAAGACGTCGTGTTGTATGTAATGACGTTGGTGTGTGGGCGGGCTGGCGCTGTAGTGTAGCGACGCGCTCTCCCTATGAAGAGCAGCCCGAATTTCACACAAAGAAATCTGATAAAAAGAAATACAAATTCAAATTCAACTCTCCCCCTCCCACCCCTCACCCCGCAACTGTTTGAAACGTCTTCGCCCAGAAATGTCTGAAATAAAACCAACACTCTTACAGAAGTACTTTGATGATTTCAATTTGGGGAGGAGAAAAAAGACAGACAGAAAGAAAACGCACACACGAAAAACAAGAGAGGCAAGGCCTTCAAGACTCACTTGTGATACACTTTAAAAAAAAAATCTAATCGTTAAAATGTGTTCTGTATTTGTTATTATAAAGCTTCGCGTTTAAAAAAAAAAAAAAAAAAAAAGTCCTAACCAGATTCGAACCCCGCGTGTTCGGGTGAGAAGAAACTGCCTTATCCATTACACTATCGTGGCTCTTTAACTGACGTTCTAAAATTTAACATTTGAACATACTTTTTTTTAAAGGGCAATAAATCAATTGCGGTATTCGCAGTGAGAACGCTGTTTAAATCATATTATTCTTTTACTATCTGCACCAAAACGTTTGCAAAATAAATAAAACTTCCATGCTTAGCAAAAGAAGTTCCTGTTTGAACAAAAAATGATATTAATGACTGCTCTTGTTGTTGTGTCAGAATATCAGATCAAAGTGCCAAGTTTAGAGAATACAAAAAATATAAATATAACAGTAAATGCAGTTTGCATATAATTAGGCTTTTTTTGTTTGTTTGTTTTTTGTGCCCATCCCAGAGGTGCAATATTGTTTTAAACAAGATGACTAGAAAGAACTGAATTTTTCCTATTTTTATGCCTAATTTGGTGTCCACTGACAAAGTATTTGCAGAGAAAATGTCAATGTTAAAGTTTACCACGGACACACACACACACACACACACACACACACAGACAACCGAACACCGGGTTAAAACATACTCACTTTGTTTACACAAGTGAGTCAAAAAAAAAAAAAAAAAAAAAAAAAAAAAAAAAACGAGACAGGAACAACTTGACAGGAGGGCCCCACGATAATACGACCCCCACACACATTGTGCAATCCCTTCCCCTCCCCCCGCCACACCCTCCCGACCCCACCAACTGTGTGTGCGACCACGCGGTGGATCACCTTAGTCACGACTCACCCCCCCCCCCCCACCCCACGCCCCCAGGACAAAATAAGCGCCCCGGGTGAAATTTCACACCGCCCTTCCCAACATGGACACAATGCTTTCCCACGCTGAGGCCAAATGATCAGCGGAACGTTACAGCTTGGAGCACACACACACACACACACACACACACACACACGTGTACATGGCACATAGACACAAAGACACGAAGACATGCACACACACACACACGTGTACATGGCACATAGACACAAAGACACGAATACACATGTATAAACACGCACACACACACACACACACACACACACACACACACACATACATTATATACCATTCGTATACGCGTGTTCAAAACACACACGCTCGTTTACAAACATAGGCTGTGTGATTGAATACGCATACACATCGCCATCAACTCGATAATTTGTGTTTGTTGATTTCTTTCTTTCTTACTTTACTTTCTGTCTTGCTTTCTTTCTTTCTGTCTATATTTGTTTATTCATTTATATATTTGTTTGTTTCTTTGTTTACTTTATTTAGTAGTTTCTTTGCTTTTTATTCGTTTGTTTTAGCTTTATAAGCGACATAATTACTGAAATACAGAGAGACAGAGACAAAGAGAAGACAAAATTCTTTATTCCGAGGATAATAGATAAGCACTGGAGTGCTTTTTTTCTGCTTTTTTTTTCTTTTATTTCTTTATTTTTATTTTTTATTTTTTTATTTTTTTAATTTTTTTAAATCATACCTAGTTTAGCAATATCACTTCACGTAAGAGATAGAGCAACTTATTGCACTGCGCATAACGATGTACCCAGAGAGAGAGATGGGGGCGGGGGTGGGGTGGGGTGGGGCAAAGAGACAGAGATATTGTCTAATGAATACTGTGTACAGAGAGAGAGAGCGAGGGGGAGAGGCGAGAAAGAAAGGGAAAGAGAGGGGGGTGGGTGGGAAGGGGAAGGGAAATGTGTAGAGAGAAGGGAAAGAGAGAGAGATGGGGTCAGAAAGAGATCTTGTCTATTGAATACTGTGTACAGAGAGAGGGGGGGGGGGAGTGGCGAGAAAGGGAGAGAGAGAGGGGGGGGTGGGTGGGAAGGGGAAGGGAAATGTGTAGAGAGAAGTGGGAGAGAGAGAGAGAAATGGGGTCAGAAAGAGATCTTATTTATTGTGTGTAGAGAGAAGTGGGAGAGAGAGAGAGAAATGGGGTCAGAAAGAGATCTTATTTATTGAATACTGTGCACACACACACACACACACACACACACACACACAGAGAACGCAGGAAGTTTAATGAGAAGGCCACCAGCCTGTCCACATGAGAACACGTACACATAAAGATAACGATTTGAAAAATGAGGGAAAAACCAGATTCAACAGAACCGAAACATAATTGCTCTGTCACGCAATTTGGTTTTAACATTTTAAATTAAACTTCACATCAGTTCCTCTCTGGAACGAAAAGCATAGTAAATAAACATAGCGACATCTCTTATTACACACTTGTCTTCATTTTGTAACAAAAATGGAATTGGTGGAGTGTTACTATTTCTATAATGTTTAAATATATACTTTTCTCGTAGTTTAGAATATACAGGACACCTAATAAGAAAAATGAACTTCAGTTTCTAGATCATCACAAAAGGGACAGTTTTTTGGTGTTGACAAATTGTTGTATCTTTTATTTACTTTAAGGTCATTAACGCCAAGACGAAACTTCACCAGAGCCACTCTAAATTTTGCTATTGTAATATCTCGCAGGTATTTTTCTGACTGTAATAAAGATTTGAATTTGCGGTATTCCTTAAAACGATCACTATTTTCCAACTTTCCGTTCCAGTCTTGTTTATAACAATCTACCGTTCTCTGTCTGAACAACTTTAAGAAATGTTTTTCATCTCCCACCCCTCCATATATCCAGACTTTTGAAAATCCAAATGAATCTAAACACTGTTTAACCTGAAATGCCCAGTTTTGAGATTGTCTTTCTTCGTTCATATTTCTTTCGTATGCTTGCTTTGGTAATCTAGTCGGAGTCATTTTTTGAATTTTATACCAGTATCTTACTGCACTCAAATAACTATCAATGTAAAGTGGATATCTCCCTCTCTCCATACACCATTGTGTTTGGTGTTTTCCCACTGACACCTAAGAAATGTTTACAAGCAAAAAGGTGTATGTTTTCTATAACTTTAACATGACTTAGACCCCACACTTCAGATGAATATAACAACATAGGCTTGACTTGTGCATCAAACAATTTAAAGAAAATGAACATATCTATATTACCAAGACTATACATAGTTTTTATTATCTCCACCACTTTACCCTTCGCCCTGTTTGCAAACTCGGACAGTGATAATATATCTAATGATAATCTAGTTGACAAAGTAAAGCCTAAATATTTATAGCTATTCACAATTTCAATCTCTTGCCCTTTATAGTACCATTTCTCATATTTACTCAAATGACCACCTTTTCTAAAAACTATAATTTTTGTTTTCTGTAAATTTACTGTCAATCCAAGGGAGTCGGAAACTCGTAGTAGAGATCAAAGCTATATCATCGGCAAACAGCAGCAGAAAAATCTCCCGCAAGCCTGGCAAAAACTGGTTTCCGTGCTTCCCATTGTTTGTCACAAAATCAGCTACATCTGTTATCAGGAGTGAAAAAAATCAAGGGAGACAACAAGCAACCTTGCTTCACCCCAGTTGGACAAACAAAAAAGTTTGATAACTCTGCACCACTGCAACACATGCCTGCACGGAACTGTAGATTCCTTTCAACATTTTCAAGAGAGAGAGAGAGAGAGAGAGACCCAATCCCAGCGGAGGACTGGAGGATCTGCAGCGTACTGCCGCCTTTGTCGAGGAGACGGTGGAATCCATCTGATAAATGACGAACGAGACAACAGTCGAAATGCAACGCGGTGTTATCACCAGAAAAGACAACTCACTGTGCACACAAACCCCACGTGTCACAAGACACCCGATGAGTTGGCCACCCCCCACCCCCCAAAAAAGAGGTGCGGGTATCAGTTCAGTTTCAGTTTCTCAAGGAGGCGTTACTGCGTTCGAACAAATTCATAACTATTATACGCCACACCACAGCCAACAGGCAGAGGCCTGACAGCAGCATAACCCAGCGCGCTTGTCAGGCCTTGAGTGCATGCTGAAATATCTGTGTACCTGTGTGTGTTTTTGTTGTTGTTGTTTGTTTGTTTTTGACTCACTTGTGTAAACAAAGTGAGTCTATGTTTTAACCCGGTGTTCGGTTGTCTGTGTGTGTGTGTGTTTGTGTGTGTGTGTGTCCGTGTGTGTGTGTCCGTGGTTAACTTTAACATTGACATTTTCTCTGCAAATACTTTGTCAGCTGACACCAAATTTGGCATAAAAATAGGAAAAATTCAGTTCTTTCCATTCGTCTTGTTTAAAACAATATTGCACCTCTGGGATGGGCACAAAAAAATTAAAAAAAGAAGCCTAATTATATGCAAACTGCATTTACTGTTATATTTATATTTTTTTGTATTCTCTAAACTTGGCACTTTGACCTCTTATTCTGACACAACAACAAGAGAAGTCATTATTATCATTTTTTGTTCAAACAGGAACTTCTTTTGCTAAGCATGGAAGTTTTATTTATTTTGCAAACGTTTTGGTGCAGATAGTAAAAAAGGGAAATTACTCTGTAATTAATGCTAGGGGACTTAATTTATCACAAGTGAGTCTTGAAGGCCTTGCCTCTCTTGTTTTGTTTTTGTTTTTGTGTTTTTTTTTGGTTGTTTGTTTTTTTAACTCACTCAGTACGGCCAGTCCTCTCTTCTCTACACAGACCCCTCGGATGTCCAGTGGGTGTCTGAATGACCCAACCTTTAGCTTCCGTCGTCAGAATTGTGGTATTCTTTGTCAACATTCACCTCTTCAGTATGAGAGCCTTCCACTTGCAATACTTTGATGGTGGTAATTGGGGTGAAACGCTGTTAACGTCTTCTCTTTCGCCGTTCGCATGGAGAGGGTTAACATAATTTGGCCAGAGGACAACGCTGTCGTTGTCACGAGTTCTTTCTCAGTGCGCCAGGTGCGTGCTGCACACGGGGGCCCTCAGTGTGTCGTCACATCCAAAAGAGTAGACGCTCAGATTCATTTTCCAGCCAAACTTGGGAGAAAGGGCGAGAGCGGGATTCGAACCCAGACCCCCGTGGACTCTGTGTATTGGCAGCGGGGCCTGGGTGTGGCTGCGAAAGGGGGATTCGGGAATGGCAATGCCTCTGAAACTGTGCAAGTGAAGGGGAGCAGATTTTTTTTTTTTTTTTTTTTTTTTCAGATGCTGTTCTGAGAAGCTTCCTGTCTTGGTCGTCGTCGTCGTCGTGTGTGTGTGTGTGTGTGTGTGTGTGTGTGTGTGTGTGTGTGTGTGAAAATATGCGTCCGTAGTACACTTGAACTTCGACACTTCCTCAACAACCACCCGTGGCCTGCTACAGGTATCTGTCTACTCCAAAGATAGTGACGGAGGTATCACCTGTACGAAGATCATCATAGGCTATGAATCAAGGTCACTGAGAGGTCACAGGTCAAGGTCGTACGGTTTGGAGGTGTCTGGTCATTCCCAGTGTGGACAGTGCCTAATGGATGAGCCCCCGTGGTGTACTGCTGTAAGAGATACGTGAGATAACGCTTCACTCCCTTAGATGTCTGTTCATCTGGCAAGGCCATGGGTCATAAGCTTCAATGTAGTATGTGAAAGAGAAAAAGCAACAACATATGTGTGTGTGTGTGTGTGTGTGTGTGTGTGTGTGTGTGTGTGTGTGTGTGTGAAGATGGTGTGCGTATGTGTTTTTTTGCAGAGGCTGAGTTCTGTGTGTGCATGTGTGTGTGTGTGGGGGGGGGATGTACGGTCTGAGAGAGAGAGAGAGAGAAAGAGAGTGAGAGAGAGAGAGTGTGTGTGTGAGTGAGAGAGAGAGAGTGTGTGTGTGTGTATGTGTGAGAGTGTGTGTGTGTATGCGTGCGCGTGTGTGTACCGAAACTGTCATCAGCAAAAATGCCATAGTGACATGGGCGTTAACAATCCCATAGACATTGTCAAAGAAAAAAAAATATAATAACATGAAAAACAAATCAAAAGTAAATAACTTCAACATATTCTGCACTTTCAAACAACAGTTGTTCAGCGCTTATGCCCGTCTCCATTCGTGTATATACAAAACAGGTCAGATAGGCCGAGACCTCATCATAACTAACTGTTGAAGTGGTCATGTCCAATAAGCAAACCACCAGTCACATAACGTAAATCAAGAAAGAGTTAATCTGTAAGAACTACGAGTGTAATGTCTCCAAACAGAAATCGAAAACTGTTCAGACTTTACTAGCTTCAGTCATGTCTTCATTTTTCAACTGTCAACACATTAACCAGGTTTTGTTATCTGATAACAGGCGTCTGAAACAGGTTGTAAAGATATCTGTCTAATACTGTAATAGGGTTCGTATGCTTCACATGTAAACAAAAAGTGGGATTCGTCTTCGGCATAACTCGTCATTTTGCATGTATTGTTGGTTTCTTATTCTTAAATTATTCTTATTCTTATTCTTCTTGTAGCTTATAGTCCAGCCGACCGCACAGGGCATTATCAGGACTGTCAAACCATACAAATGCTCAACCGCGTCAACACAAAACTATCATATTTACACACAAAAAACCACCACAAAGACAAACCCACAAAACAGTTCATGATACAGTATCCCAACCATTTAGCTCCTTATGGCAAATAAGGCCAGGCCATGCTGAGGACGCCAACCATTTCGCTTATTTTATTATTCCCAGGTTATAAAAAGTCGTAAAAAAAGGAAAAACCAAACAATACTTAAAGCCAAACAAAAAATACATAAAAAGGCCATACAGGCAAATAACACTGCAGAATGGGCAGCTAGTGCACATCCCAGTGTTTACATCTCACTACCTATTCGCCAGAGCAAAACAGCACAGACAGTACATCATAGACTGCGGAAAAGAGAAAAAAAAAAGTGTCAAGGCTTGTTTGAAAAAAAAGAAAGGGGAATGGACTGGGGAGGCCGAAAAAGGAGACTTCTTCTTCTTTTTTTTTCCTCAAGGCCTGACTAAGCGCGTTGGGTTACGCTGCTGGTCAGGCATCTGCTTGGCAGATGTGGTGTAGCGTATATGGATTTGTCCGAACGCAGTGACGCCTCCTTGAGCTACTGAAACTGAAACTACTTCTTCTTCTGCGTACGAGGGCTGCAACACCCACGTTCACTCGTATGCACACGAGTGGGCTTTTACGTGTATGACCGTTTTCACCCCGCCATGTAGGCAGCCATACTCCGTTTTCTGGGGTGTGCATGCTGGGTATGTTCTTGTTTCCATAACCCACCGAACGCTGACATGGATTACAGGATCTTTAACGTGCGTATTTGATCTTCTGCTTGTATATACACATGAAGGGGGTTCAGGCACTAGCAGGTCTGCACATATGTTGACCTGGGAGATCGTAAAAATCTCCACCCTTCACCCACCAGGCGCCGTCACCGTGATTCGAACCCGGGACCCTCAGATTTACAGTCCAACACTTTAACCACTCGGCTATTGCGCCCGTCAGAAAAAGGAGACAACAGTGAAGATAGAAAAAAAAGGCAGAAACTAAAAGAGTGACAGAATTATTGGTTTCTGCTGTACCCGAAATGAACCAGGTCTTATGAGTGTGACAGTTTTGTTGGGATATGCATGTCAGTGGATCATTGAATTCTGAAATAAAAATATTATAGTCCCCTTCTTCCTGTCTGAAGCAAACAATAGCGACCTCGTTTTCAGGGAGCAGTTTCACTCTGTCTCTGTCTCTGTCTGTCTGTCTGTCTGTCTGTCTCTATCTCTCTGTATGTGTATGTGTCATTGTGTGTGTGTGCGTGCGTGCGTGCTCTCTCTCTCTCTCTCTGCTTGTATACCTGTATCTATTCTACATATGTCTGTCTGTCTGTCTGTCTGTCTATCTGTCTTGCCTATCTATCTACCGTCTGTCTGTCTGTCTTGCCTGTCTATCTACCGTCTGTCTGTCTATCTGTCTTGCCTATCTATCTACCTATCTGTCTGTCTCTGTCTTTCTTTCTGTGTATGTGAATATAGATATATAGATTAAAAAAAAAAGAAGAAGAAAAAAGACAATCATAAAAACAGAATGATAAGTGATCCCGTCTCCTAAAAATTGTCCTACTTCACCATGAACAACTAATCCCCCCCCCCCCCGCCCCCTCTCTCTCGCTCTCTCCCCGCCCTCCCTCTCTCTTTCTCTCACTCTCTCATTCCACACGCACATAATATATATATATATATATATATATATATGTGTGTGTGTGTGTGTGTAGAGAGAGAGAGAGAGAGAGAGAGATACGGCGGACACATGCCTCAAACCTGCCATTTTTTGTCGACCTGAGCACCAGAACATTGCTTGACATGACATGACTATGTGTTACTTTCGTTACGTTGCATTTCTAGACACTATGTTACTCGTGTCACATCACATTGCATGACGTTCATTGCATCACACGACATGACTTTGTGTTACTTTCGTTACGTTGCATTACAAGACACTATGTTACTCGTGTCACATCGCATTGCATGACGTTCATTGCATCACACGACATGACGTTGTGTTACTTTCGTTACGTTGCGTTACAAGACACTATGTTACTCGCGTCACATCACATTGCATGCCATCACGTTACTTGTGTTACCTTACAATGCATTACACGGCATGGCTCGGCATTGCGTTACTTTCAGTCACGCTGCGTGACATGACATGACGTTACGTTACGTTACGTTGCGTTACATGACGTGACACGGCAAGATATTACGTTACCCCACGTTTTGTTGCACTGCATGATATGACATGACATATGGCATGGCGTTACGCTGTGTTTCTCAAGTTACGTTGAAACATTGCAGGGCATGATTATCCTGACTGCATTAGTGTCTTCTCTTGGGAAGAAAAAAGGTACACAACACGTTCCGCCATCTTTGGTCTTTGATTTTGTATTTGTTTGGTTTTTTGGATGTGTTTTTGTTGTTGTTGTTGTTCGTTTGTTTTTTTGTTTTGTTGTTGTTTTGATTGTTGTTTTTGTTTGGGGATGGTGGGGGAGTGGAAGAGGGGTTGTGCTGTTCTTCTTTTCGAATAAAAATAAGTATTTCCCAAGTGGCCTTGTGACATGGTGTGTGTGTGTGTGTGTGTGTGTGTGTGTGTGTGGTGTATGTGTGTGTGTGGTGTGGTGTGTGTGTGTGTGTGTGTGTGTGTGTGTGTGTGTGTGTACAGGGTGCGAGCGGCGCTGTGGCGGTGGAGAAAGGTGGAGCTTGTCATCGCTGTTATCATCGCCCTGCTCCTCATCGCCGCTGAGCTGGTCAGTTGTTGGGTTGACACAGTGTGTGTGTGTGTGTGTGTGTGTGTGTTTTGTTGTTGATGTTTTTTTGTGTGGGGTCCACATTTGTATTGTTTTTGCATGGAGTTGTAGTGTATTGAGTTTTCAACAGTGTTGGTAGCCGTTTTTTGTTTTTTGTTTGTTTGTTTTGTTTTTTGTGTTTTGTTGTTGTTTTTGTTTTTGTTTTTATTGTGGGGTGCACAGTTGTATTGTTTTTTGCATGGAGTTCTAGTCTTGTGTAGTGTATTGAGTTGTCAAATTGTGGACAGCTGTATATTTTGGCGTAGGGTCCACAGTTGTATTGTTTTTTTGCATGTTTTATTGCATTGCATTGTATTATACTGAGTTGTCAAATTGTGGGCAGCTGTATCGTCTGGCGTAGGGTCCACAGTTGTATTGTGTTGTTGTTGTTTCTTTGCATAGAGTTGTATTTTAGTGTATTGTAGTGTAGTGTATTGAGTTGTCAAATTGTGGACAGCTGTATATTTTGGCGTAGGGTCCACAGTGGTTTTTTTTTTTCATGGAGTTGTATTGTAGTGTATTGTAGTGTACTGAGTTGTCACCGTGTGCATGGCTGTTGTTGTTTTTTGGGTGTGTTGGTTCCACAGTTGTATTGTTTTTTGCATGGAGTTGTATTGTATTGTATTGTATTGTCACAGTGTGGGCAGCTGTATTATTTGGGTGAGGGGTCCACAGTTGTATTGTTTTTTGCATGGAGTTGTATTGTAGTGTAGTTATTGAATTGTCAAATTGCGAACAGCTGAATTGTTTGGGTTTGGGGCCCACGGTTGTATTGTTTTTGTATGGAGTTGTAGCGTATTGTAGAGTATTGTATTAGTCTGAGTTGTCAAATTATGGGCAGCTGTATTGTTTGGTGTGTGGGGTGCACGGTTGTAATGTTTTTTGCATGAAGTTGTATTGTAGTGTATTGTAGTGTAGTGTATTGAGTTGTCCAATTGTGGGCAGTGTATCGTTTAGCGTAGGGTCCACAGTTGTATTGGGGTTGTTGTTTTGAGGTGGGTGGTTTTTTGGGTTGTTTTTTTTGTTTTTGCTTTTTTTTTGCATGGAGTTGTATTGTAGTGTAGCATATTCTTGTCAAATTGTGGGCAGCTGTATCTTTCGGCATAGGGTCCACAGTTGTATTCTGTTGTTTTTTGTGTGGTTTTTTGTTTGTTTGTTTTGTTGTTTTTTGTTGTATTTTCGTTTTTTATATGTTTTTTGTTGTTGTTGCATGGAGTTGTATTGTAGTGTAGTGTACTGAATTGTCAAATAGTGGGCAGCTGTATCGTTTGGCGTACGGTCCACAGTTGTATTGTGGTTTGTTTGGGGTTTTTTGTTGTTGTTGTTGTTTTTTTTATTGTTTATTGCATGGAGGTGTATTGTAGTGTAGTGTATTGAGTTGTCACAGTGTGAGCAGCTGTATCGTTTGGTGTAGGGTCCATGTAGTCGTATTGTTTGTTCGCATGGAGTTGTGTTGTAGCGTATTGTATTGTCACAGTGTGGACAGCCTTGTTTGATGCAAGGTCCAAGTTGTATTGTTTTGCATGGAGATGTAATGTATAAAAGATAACAACAACGACAACAACAACAACAATAATAATAATAATGGTATTTATATAGCGCTGAATCTTGTGCAGAGACAAATCAAAGCGCTTTCGCACCAGTCATTCACACGCATGCATAACTCTAAAACTGGAGAAACTGAAGACGAGTGATGTCCGCTTTGTTTGGTGTAAGGTCCACAGTTTTATTGTGTTGTGTGGAGTTGTAATATATTGTATTGTATTGCGGTGGCATGGTGTTGGCCGCTTTACTTTGGTGTAAGGTCCACAGTTGTGTTGTACGGAATTATAATGTATCGTATTGTATTGTATTGTCACAATGTTGGCCATATGGTCCACAGTTGCATTATATTCATTGAGTTTTTGTATTGTGTTGTGTTGTATTTATAGAGTTGTTTTTGTATTGTATGGATTTGTATCGTAATGTATTGTATTGCGTTGTATTTATAGAGTTGTTTTTGTATTGTATGGATTTGTATCGTAATGTATTGTATTGCGTTGTATTTATAGAGTTGTTTTTGTATTGTATGGATTTGTATCGTAATGTATTGTATTGCGTTGTATTTATAGAGTTGTTTTTGTATTGTATGGAATTGTATCGTAATGTATTGTGTTGTGTTGTATTTATAGAGTTGTTTTTGTATTGTATGGAATTGTATCGTAATGTATTGTGTTGTGTTGTATTTATAGAGTTGTTTTTGTATTGTATGGAATTGTATCGTAATGTATTGTGTTGTGTTGTATTTATAGAGTTGTTTTTGTATTGTATGGAATTGTATCGTAATATATTGTATTGCGTTGTCACAGTGTGGGTGGCCTTGTTTGCTGCAAGGTGCACGTTTGTCTTGTTTTGTATTGGAGATGTATTGTAGCGTATTGCGTTGTCATTAGTGTGGGTGGGCGTGTTTGATGTACGGTCCACAGATGTACTGTATTGTCAGGTGTGGTCAGCCTTGTTGTCTGTGGTAAGACCTACAGTTATATTGTATTTATTTAGTTGTTTCGTTATTGTGTTGTGTTGTATTGTATTGTGTGTTCAGTTTTCGTTTTTGGTTTTGTTGGTGTTGTGTTTTTCTGCTTTGTCACAGTGTGGGGAGTTGTGTTGTTTGGCGTATGGACCACAATTGTATTGGGTTGTACTGTATTTTATTAAGATATATCGTATCGTATTAAGTTGTCACAGTGAGGGCGGACTTGTTTAGCGCATGGTCCTCAGTTGTATTGTATCGCGTGTGCAGCACGCACTTGGCGCACTGAAAAAGAACCCATGGCAACAAAGTGTTTTCCTCTGGCAAAATTCTGTAAAAAGAAATCCACTCTGATAGGCACACAAATATATAAGCATGCACTCAAGGCCTGACAAGCGCGTTGGGTTATGCTGCTGTCAGGCATCTGCCTAGCAGATGTGGTGTAGCGTATATGGATTTTTCCGAACGCAGTGACGCCTCCTTCAGAAACTGTAACTGTATTGCATGGTGTTGCGTTGTAATTTGTTGTCACAGTGTGGGCGAACTTGTTCAGTGCATGGTCCACAGTTGTACTGTGTTGTGTTGTGTCGTGTTGTGTTGTGTGTTGTTTGTGTTGTGTTGTGTTGTAGTCAGTTGTCACAGTGTGGGCGGACTTCAGTGCATGGTCCACAGTTGTACTGTGTCGTGTCGTGTCGTGCTGTGTTGTGTTGTGTCGTGTCGTGTCGTGCTGTGTTGTGTTGTGTTGTGTTGTGTTGTGTCGTGCTGTGTCGTGTTGTGTTGTGTTGTAATCAGTTGTCACAGTGTGGGCGGACTTGTTTAGTGCATGGTCCACAGTTGTACTGTGTCGTGTCGTGTCGTGTTGTGTTGTGTCGTGTTGTGTCGTGTTGTGTTGTGTTGTGTTGTGTTGTGTCGTGTCGTGCTGTGTTGTGTTGTGTCGTGTCGTGCTGTGTTGTGTCGTGTTGTGTTGTGTCGTGTTGTGTCGTGCTGTGTTGTGTCGTGTTGTGTTGTGTTGTGTTGTGTCGTGTTGTGTCGTGTTGTGTTGTGTCGTGTTGTGTTGTGTTGTAATCCGTTATCACAGTGTGGGCAGACTTGTTTAGTGCATGGTTCACAGTTGTACTGTGTTCTGTTGTGTCGTGTCGTGTCGTGTGTCGTGTCGTGTCGTGTCGTGTCGTGTCGTGTCGTGTTGTGTTGTGTGTTGTTTGTGTTGTGTTGTGTTGTAGTCAGTTGTCACAGTGTGGGCGGACTTCAGTGCATGGTCCACAGCTGTACTGTGTCGTGTCGTGTCGTGCTGTGTTGTGTTGTGTTGTGTTGTGTTGTGTCGTGTCGTGTTGTGTTGTGTTGTGTTGTGTCGTGTTGTGTCGTGTTGTGTCGTGCTATGTTGTGTCGTGTTGTGTTGTGTTGTGTTGTGTCGTGTTGTGTTGTGTTGTAATCCGTTATCACAGTGTGGGCAGACTTGTTTAGTGCATGGTCCACAGTTGTACTGTGTTGTGTTGTGTTGTGTCGTGTCGTGTCGTGTCGTGTCGTGTCGTGTCGTGTCGTGTCGTGTCGTGTCGTGTCGTGTCGTGTCGTGTCGTGTTGTGTTGTGTTGTGTTGTAATCAGTTATCACAGTGTGGGCAGACTTGTTTAGTGCATGGTTCACAGTTGTACTGTGTCGTGTCGTGTCGTGTCGTGTCGTGTCGTGTCGTGTCGTATTGTGTTGTGTTGTGTTGTAATCAGTTGTCACAGTATGGGCGGACGTGTTTAGTGCATGGTCCACAGTTGTACTGTGTCGTGTTGTGTTGTGTCGTGTCGTGTTGTGTTGTGTCGTGCTGTGTTGTGTCGTGCTGTGTTGTGTTGTGTTGTGTCGTGTTGTGTTGTGTTGTGTTGTGTCGTGTTGTGTTGTGTCGTGTTGTGTCGTGTTGTGTTGTGTTGTGTCGTGTTGTGTTGTGTCGTGTTGTGTTGTGTCGTGTTGTGTTGTGTCGTGCTGTGTTGTGTTGTGTCGTGCTGTGTTGTGTTGTGTTGTGTCGTGTTGTGTTGTGTCGTGCTGTGTTGTGTTGTGTCGTGTTGTGTTGTGTTGTGTCGTGTTGTGTTGTGTCGTGCTGTGTTGTGTTGTGTCGTGTTGTGTTGTGTCGTGCTGTGTTGTGTTGTGTTGTGTCGTGTTGTGTTGTGTTGTGTCGTGCTGTGTTGTGTCGTGTCGTGTTGTGTTGTAATCCGTTATCACAGTATGGGCAGACTTATTTAGTGCATTGTTCACAGTTGTACTGTGTTCTGTTGTGTCGTGTCGTGTCGTGTCGTGTCGTGTCGTGTTGTGTTGTAATCAGTTATCACAGTGTGGGCAGACTTGTTTAGTGCATGGTCCACAGTTGTACTGTGTTGTGTTGTGTCGTGTCGTGTCGTGTCGTGTTGTGTTGTGTTGTGTTGTAATCAGTTGTCACAGTATGGGCGGACGTGTTTAGTGCATGGTTCTCAGTTTTACCGTTCTTTGTTGTGTCGTGTTGTGTTGTGTTGTGTTGTGTTGTGTTGTGTTGTGTCGTGTTGTGTTGTAATCCGTTATCACAGTGTGGGCAGACTTGTTTAGTGCATGGTTCACAGTTGTACTGTGTCGTGTTGTGTTGTGTTGTGTTGTGTCGTGTCGTGTTGTGTCGTGTCGTGTTGTGTTGTGTTGTGTTGTGTCGTGTTGTGTTGTGTTGTGTTGTAATCAGTTATCACAGTGTGGGCAGACTTGTTTAGTGCATGGTCCACAGTTGTACTGTGTTGTGTCGTGTCGTGTCGTGTCGTGTTGTGTTGTGTTGTAATCAGTTATCACAGTATGGGCGGACGTGTTTAGTGCATGGTTCTCAGTTGTACTGTGTCGTGTCGTGTCGTGTCGTGTCGTGTTGTGTTGTGTTGTAATCAGTTGTCACAGTACGGGTTGTACTGTGTTGTGTTGTGTTTCAGCCCTCTCACTATGACGGTTTGGAGGGGGAGTTGGTATTGGCGTGGGGGGGGGGGGGGTGCATGTGGGGGTGGGGGGGGGGGACATTTGGGAATTTACAGCGCCTTTTTTGTTTCGACTGTATGCACAATTTACAGCCCTCTCTACGACGGTTTGGAGGGGGAGGGGGTAATGCGGCAGGGGGTGGGGGTGGTGGCGTTTGAATGATACTTCCGTGCAGCAAATGAAATTCGCTCGAACTGAGCATGCGGGTTTTTTTTTGTTAGATAAGACTCGGGAACACACACACACACACGCGCGCGCGCGCGCGCGCACAGAGGGGCCATAAACATCAAGACTCCAGGATACACCTTGTTGGCTTTTCGGATAAGGCATTTGTTAAATCCCCGCCACACCCCCTCCGGGGCAGGAAACTCTGAAGGTCTTTATTCAGACGATTTACAGGATATGTGTGTACATGCGTTTTCTCTTTTGGATTACAGTGTAAATGAGGCTTTGGAACTATTCAGTAATGTATTGCTGAGAGCGAGTGAATGTATGAGGAAGCGTGTGTGTGTTGGGAGTGATCAGCGAGATGCCCCATGGTTTGATGCTGAATGTGAAGATGCAAAACACAAAGCCAGACAATTGTTAACAATGTTAAGACAAACCAAGGATGATAAGCACCAATTACCCTATGTGAAAGCTCGGAAGGAATATAAGGATTTATGTAAGGTTCAGTTTCAGTTTCAGTTTCAGTAGCTCAAGGAGGCGTCACTGCGTTCGGACAAATCCATATACGCTACACCACATCTGCCAAGCAGATGCCTGACCAGCAGCGTAACCCAACGCGCTTAGTCAGGCCTTGAGGGGAAAAAAAGGTGAATAAATGATAGATAAGCTTACACAAATAAATAAATAAATAATAAATAATAACTATAATGTAAAAAAAAAAGAAAGAAAAAAAAGTGTAAGGTAAAGAAAGTCAGCTATAGACGTGATAAAGCCAGACGTCTAGCATCACTGAGCAAAGACAGCAAACAGTTTTGGAAAGAAGCAAAGCAAGTGTCTGGAAGAAGGAAAATAGGAGTATGTAAAGACCTTAAAGAAAATGAATGGTTTGAACACTTTCGGAATTTATTTACTCAGAACGAGGTTATAACTACTGATAACAGAGCCATTAGTGAAGTGCAACCAGAGGAATCAAATATATCTGATGAACTCAGTCATGATATTTCAGAACAAGAAGTTGCAGATGCTATTCGGAAATTTAAAAAAAAGGCAAGGCTTGTGGTGTAGACAGTGTTTTGGCAGAAATGTTAAAATCAGCTGATAATATTGCTGTACATTTTTCAACAAAACTGTTTGACATTCTGTTTGATAAGGGCACGTATTCAGATGAATGGGCGAAGGCAGTAATTGTTCCAATTTTTAAAAGGGAAATAGTTGTTCAACAGACAACTATAGGGGCATGTCTTTGCTCAGTCTTATTAGCAAATGTTATACATCAGTGCTAAACGGAAGACTTGTCAAATGGGCTGAAGAAAATGATATGCTAACAGAGTCACAGGCTGGATTCAGGCGTGGTTATGCCACAACATATCATATTTTTACTCCGAACGCGGTTATTGAGAAATCTTTATCAAAGAAGGGAGGTAAGCTTTACGCCTGTTTTGTTGATCTGAGAAAAGCATTTGACTCTGTGCAACGCCAATCTTTGTTTGATATTTTGATTCAGAAAGGTATAAAGGGGAAATTTATGAATGCTATCATTGCTGTGTATAAATATGTTACACGTCTTGCGTACGTATTGAAGATAAGTTAACTGAGTTTTTTTTTATTGTCCCGTTGGCCTAAGGCAAGGTTGTATGTTAAGCCGTATATTGTTTTCGTTGTTTGTTAACGAAATTGCATCAGCAATTGAAATCAGTGGTATTCATGGAATACAGTTTTTGCCTGATTTATTAGAGTTGTACATTCTTCTGTTCGCGGATGATACAGTATTGCTGTCTAACACTACGATTGGTCTGCAAAATCAAATTAATATTCTGAATAATGCATGTAAAACACTCTTCTTGAATGTAAATACTGACAAGACTAAAGTGATGGTTTTCCGAAAAGGTGGCTTTTTAGGAAGATATGAAAAGTAGAATCTCGATGGAAATGCTCTAGAAGTAGTGAATGAATATAATCATCTATGGTTTGTTTTTACAACTAAAATGAGTATAAACAAAAGAGTAGGGATTTTAGCAGCAAAAGGCAAACATGCATGCATTGACTGTATAAAAT